>NC_034412.1:21134712-21248931 GCF_002078875.1 Numida meleagris | reverse complement strand
GGCTGGAAAATGGTAACAAAGGAGCAAAGTACCGTGGGGACTGTAGTAGTCCTTCTCTTCTGAACTAGGTATGTCCACTACATGATGTTATGATGTGGAATACCAATAACCGAAAATCACAAAACCATGACAGTTCCTCTTGGCAGAACAGCTTGGAGCAAGGACAATGTTATGATCTGTGAGGAAACCAACTGGTATGTCTGTCCTCCATAAGCTGGCCTTCCTGACTGCCTGTGCTCTGTGAAAGATTTTAAAGAGAATGAGTACAAATCAGGAAGAATCCTAACAAAATGAAAAACCCTGAATGATTAAAAACTGGACTGCCAACTTTGGTTCTGCTTAGCCAGAGCACTCTAGGCTTACTGTGAAGTGGAGCATGGCTGAAATGTGCATTAAGAACTTGACCAAGACAAAGTCATAATGTCATCTGGCTTTGAAGGTGGACAGAGGAGCAGACTGCAGCATAGTTTGTCATCTGCTTGTATTTCATTTGTGTTGCCTTCGCCCCCGGGCAGGAAAATGTGAAGGTGTGTATGGGGACAAGAAGATTACTTAGAGAGCTTGCTTTAGCAGTATGATTACCAGTCCTTGTGATTATCTGGATCAAAGCTAATCTAATTATATTTTATCCATTGGCACTATTGCCTCCTAATTGTGATGGCATCCAGTTGACCTAATGAAGCAGTCTCTTCTAATCAGTTAGGGCTGCCCTGCATGTCATGTGAGATTATAGGCCAGTTTTAGAAGAAACAGCAACACTGTAAAGTGTGTGTGTGCTTGAGAGAGGTTTCGTAGCAGCCTTCTTCTGAATGTTTCACCATTGAATGTTCCTTTATCTGTCCCTTAGGAGGCAGATGGCTGCTCTGGCAAGTTGGCTGAGGAAACATCCTTTATGGCTGCGTTCTGCAAGGGGCCTAGGTCTCAGTTCCTGGTCAGTAACATCAGTAGGCCCAGGTGCTGCAGCTTTGTTCACAGATCTGGAGCCCTGTCACAGGAGTGTAACAGGCACTGTAAATAGGAGTGAGTAGCTACAAACCCTCTTTTTTCCCCTAAGGAAAGACAGCTGCTTTTCCTTAATCCTGTGGGAGATAAACTGAAGCTCCATGTTGTCAGCTGAATTAGTACCTTTATCTTAAAGTTGTCTACAATAGTGAATAACAGAAATAAAGGAAAAAGGAGCAACTGTAATAGGTGGGAGTAGGTAATGCTTCTGGCTCTGTACCTAGACCGGGTGTTTGCCTTCAGCTTCTTTAACACTTGAGTGTGTTTCAGCTGGTGAGTACGAGGAGAGAGTGGGTAGATTACTCCCATTACTTAGAACAAAATATAAAGTTTGGTACCCTTTTTCCTCTTGGTAATTTTCTTCTCATAGGGGAGGTGAAATGGCTCCTGGGCAGATGCCTACCAGGCAGTTTCAGTGAGTACCTGGGCGCTGCTGAGTGCTGTGCACAGGCAGCTGGCCTTGGAGGTGGAAGGCCTCTGAGTTCAGAGAAGTCAGCTACCCTGGAAATAGATTTCTGCGCTCAGGGTTTGAAAGAACACTATTTTTGGTGCAGGTCCTCTTGAATCTTATTTTGTTCTTTCGTCCCTGGGACCTTCTGAGTAGGAGCATTACAGTTATTTGTGATTGGATCTGCTTGTTTTGGCTTTTTGTTGGTGCTGCAGAACAGAGGATACTTGCATAGCATAGGCTAGATCAGTTTTTGCCTATTGCCAACTCTGAGCTTGAATTTGTATAGTAGGTGCTGATGCTATAAACAGAAGCATCCCTGTCTCTTGCAATGAAAACTCCTTGTCAGCCATGCAATACAGAGATTTTTTAAGTATTATGTTCGGGGTATGTTGGTGTGTTGCTGGGAGGGATGGCAGATTCTTCCTGTGTGATCCAATTTGCAGTGGCTTTGGTATGACAAACAAAGTACTGGCAGTTTCGCAAGTGAAAAAGGCCAAACTGAGGATGTCCAAGCAGTTGTCTGGCATGGATTCCCAGTGTGACATTTTTGTCTGCGTGTTTATCTGACATGCTGGCAGTGGGTTTGATGCTTTTGTTTTGCTGCTTCTTTCTGATGTGTATTTTCAGTACTGGGTTCAAAGGCAAGAAACCAAAAAGAAGTACCTAAAGAAGGTAAGGAACCAGGGCAAAAAAAATGCAAGGGTGCCTGCTGTGCTCTGTGCAGTGACCCTACACTGGCCACTAATTTCAGTAAATACAGAAGAGGCAAATAGGTACAAAAGGAGATTCAGGCTCTTTCTTGCTCAGTCCTCCAGCCTGTTAATATTGAAATTTCTATCTCCTAAGGATTATTTATAGCATTACAGTGTTCTGTGATACTTCATCCCTTTTGGATTCAAGATAATGGTAATTTTCCAGGCATGTAACATAAAACCCTGAGATGTTCATCATGATCTGCTATTTGAAGAGACAGAGCAGAGTCATCTCAGAGGACATGGCTGTCACAAAACACCGCAGTGTTTCATTCTGAGCTTTCAGCAGCCAAGCTCCCTGAGAGAGACCACCTTTTCTTGCCTTCTTGCCTGCCTAGTGTCTTCTGGAGAACTGATGGTGATATTCAGTGTCATGCTCCTTTCTCATCAGTGTGTTGTTTTACCCAGGCTGAGCAAGCTCGCTCGCTCATAGCAAGCCCTGCAGTGGAAACAAAGGTTAGTGATACCATTCTGGCTCATTTGGCTGCTGCCTTGGAAGAAGAGGAAAGCTGAGAGATAACAGGAAGAAAACAGAAATAGATTGGATCAGACTGTTGTGTGTTCCACCTTGTATCTAATGCTCAGTGAAACCAATCTAACAGCTCCACTTGAGCTTTATGCGTATCTGATCAGTTCAGTGGAGGGCTGGATGCATTTCTTTGGCTTGTGGTAAGTGCTCAGCTCATGTCACAAAGGTGGAGAGCTGCCTGCTGTTGTCCTAGCTGGCTTTGAGGCAGTGGTTTGCAGGCAAGCAATGTGGCAGAGACTCGTACTGAGGCTGGCAGGTGGGGTGGCCTTTCCTCATGGTATCATACTTGCTTGATTCATGGACAGGAGTTGAAGAAAGCTGGGGTGTAGGCTAATACACACCTCTTGAAACTACCTGGCCCTTCTGTAGCTGACTAAAATGTGCGTTGCACTCAGGACTGTAGTTACAGGCACATTTACGTGAAGCCAGGCACCTGACACCATAGGAACTGGAGTCAGTGGTGCTTCACTGCCTGCATCCAAGACTGGTGTTACGATGCATCTGTACCAAGTAACTCTGTGTGAAGGGTCTGTTGGCTCCAGTTTGGCTGAGCTCCTTACAAAAGAAACACCTGATGGCTTTGTGATATTAGTCCTTACGGTAGGGGGATCAGCCAGCCTCCCAAGACCCCTTTCCACTCCCTTTTCTTGCAGGTCCCTGGCAGGAAGAACGGGGTTTTGGTTCAGCTTGTTGCTTCCAGAGAAGACACGTGCCCTGTGCGTTTCCACACTGAGTGGCCTCCTTCAACATCGTACAAGTCTTGTTCTTGAATAGAGGGCTGAAGCGAGGTGAATGAAAAGGTAAAGTGAAGAGCTGAGATTACATCTCTTGTACTTGAAGGCCCTCCTCCTGCACTGTTTGGGAACTGGGGGAGGATTGAGCTTTTTCTTGGAGTTAAGCTCTGTGGAGCTGATCCTCAGCTGCACTGTGCCACAACACTTCCTAAAGCTTGTTCCATGTCTTTTGTCATCTTAAACCAGCATCTCCCCTACACTCCATTTCTGTTACTTTTGGTTGTAGTCTTTGGGTTAACACTTGCATTCGAATGTGAAGGTAACAAATAGAGCTTTCCTGCTTCCTGGGCTTCCTCAGACTTGGGCTAGAGTGCTGCCGCCAAGCCACATTTTCTCCTCCTTTCTCACCATCCCTCCCCACTTTTTCACATACACCTATTAGGGTTTTTTGATGGACAGTAGGTAACCAAATGTCAACAAGCATCCTGGCTCTGGCCGCCACAATGGTTGATTTATTGTAGTGGTTCATGTCAAATCAATTGTGCATCCTTTTTAAAATGTCTTTTTTTTATTATTTTTTTTTAGATAATGACTGATGGATGATAAGTGTTAGCTTCTTGTAGACTAGAATTTATAAAGAGGGACATCTGAGGGACCTGGAGCCTGTCCGTTTCCAGGAGTGAGATTAATCTAGGATAATTCTTACTATTAGGAGAAAATTACTCACCTGTTATTGTGAAGTACATAATGGTAATACATTTCCTTTCACCTTCCTTGTTGGCCCAGTGTATCCTGCTGCTGCCTAACCATCAGTTTCATCTCCAAGAAGAGGAGAGAAGGAACAAAAGACTCAATCTTTGAGAGCTGTAGTAGGGGCAGACGTGCATCTCCAGCTGGGTGCAGCGTGCCCTCCCACAAATGGCAGCATTCAGCTCTGTTCAGCTACAGATGAGCACTGTAACTTTCCATGGAAACTGCTGCATTGATTCTCTGCCTTTGGCTGCAGGTAATTACTTTGCCTCTTGCAGTTATGTGGGGTAACTAGAAGTAGATTGTACAAAGAGTAGTAAGACCCATCAGTGCATCCTCTCCTTTTGTAGTCTCTTCCTTTAAGAGTGATTATTTCATTTTTTTTTAGCCCAACCTCTATCTGTGCTTTCTGCCCAGCTGATATCTTAGCAGTGTGGCAAAAAAAGGGAAAATGAATGCCGTGTTCATTTTTACAGCATGCTATCCCATACAATCCCTTACTGGAACTGCAGTGGGAAAGCCGAATGACTTCAAAATTCACATTTTCTTCCAGCCTGATACAGTTATGGACTGTTAATACAGCAGGTTGAATTCTGAAATAGATGCAGCCCAGTAACAGGCATACAGATTCTGGCTGGCTTAGCATGGATTAAGGCAGTTTTCTTATGCTCTCTCTTTAATCATTTGGTTTTTTTCTATGTGAAGTGGTACACTGTTGGAACTTGAAAAGAGACAAGGTAGCAGACACCTTCTGTAATGAAGGTTTATAAAATTGCCACTGATCCATTACTTCAGAAGTACTATCATGCTGCTGTGCTTAATGAAAGATCAGTCAAGTAAATTGTTCCTGGGATTCAACTTAATTACATGCAAGAGATGGAAACTCTGTTATCAAGGTCTAATAAAATATCAAATGGCTTTAATGAAGTCAGTAAGGTGGCAGCTTTAAAGTGAAATGTGCTCGATTAATAATGGAAATGACAGTAGATTTGACTGAGGAGTGTTATAAATTACATGTCAATTCTCCACTGCAAGGTGAGAGTCACCATTGTTAAGCTGTATTGGTGAGAAACTTTGGGTTCGTTGTCAGTGCTCATCCTCTAAGGCTCAGACTAACAGGCCAACAGCTGGAGGAGATTTCCTATTGAAGGATTCTTTTAGCCTGAAACTTGGCATATGACAAGTAGGATGGTTTTTCATAATGCTAGCAAAGGAAGCCATTTATCCAGCTATGTAATTGAAATCAGGAGATGCCTCGGGATGACATGGTTGTGACTGTTACTAAGCACTAAAACATTAAGTAAATAAAGATGCTTAAAGTGTTTAGTGTTTGATTTGACTTGTTTTATAAACATTTGGATGTCTTCCTCTACATTTTAAAAATACATATTTTGGATTTCCAGTTTAATCAGGAAGGCTTTAAATTAGAATTGCTGGGAGAGGGGATCCTCAAACCATCCGATTTTGAGGCTGATGACGGTAATGGATGCCCTAGCCTAGAGTAGGAGGATCACAGGCCAGGAAAGCAGCACCCAAGGTGCAGGATAAGGGAACTCCAACTGGTAAATCAGCCTCAATGGGAGCCCAGTTTAATTGCCTGTACACTAATGCACAAAGTGTGGAGGACAAGCAAAAATAATTGCAGGCATGCGTGTGTCTACAGGGCTAAGATGTCATTGGCATCACTGAGACGTGGTGGGCTGGCTCTCATGACTGGGATGTAGGAATAGATGGGTATAAAGTCTTTAGGAAAGACAGGCAGGGGAGAAGGGGAGAGGGTGTTGACCCTACATCAGTGACCAGCTGGAGTCCATGAAGCTCCTGCCTATAGCAGGGCAGGTAGAACTAGGTGATCTTAAAGGTCCCTTCCAATCCAAACTGTTCTATGATTCTGTGATTTGGATAATAATTTGCCTTCCCCGCCAGTGCTGCCAGTTTTGTTCGGGGTGTTCCAGTTCTATTCACAAACAGTGGAACTGGTGTGTTGCTTGGGGCACTTGTGCGTGCTTCCATTAACGCAGGGCGGCAGGCCATCGGCTGGGGCCTCTGTATGGAGAATAACGTGCCTGGTGCAAGCTGTGAGCAGGAGGCCCCCAGCACACGCTCTAATGTCACTCTGGCATGTTTGATCAATGCTGCTTGCCATTTGGAAGATGAAATTGGCCACAAATGGAAAGAGGAAAACCCCATTTTCTCCATCTGTTGACTTTAAACTTAAAGATTTGTGCATCAAGCTTTTTCTGCTGCTTATCCAGATGTACTGAGAGCTTTCACGTCGCTTTTCCCTGTGCTGGGTTTATATCTCTCCTCTATGGTGAGAGTGGGGTGCTCTGTGCATTTCTTGTACTGAAAGCCATCTACCAGGAAGAGCAGAGCAGCCTTAACAAGGGCAGGACCGGGCTACATCCCATGGCAGAGAGCGGGATCAGCCACTGGTGGCGTGGAGCAGGGCACGGGGATTTCTGACCCTCTGCTCTTGTTCTGGGTGCTTCCTGGCTCTATCCAGCAACATCATTTAGGACAACCGTTATTATTGCAGTTAGCAATCGGAGTCTCTCATTTTGCATGGTCAGTGCGAGGTGTTTGGATGTGGCTGTAATGCTCTTGGTGGCAGTTCAGTGCTGTACTGACTCGGTCTGAGCTCCTGCAGTCAAGTGCTGCTTTGGAAATTCTCTCTGTGCAGGGTGAAGTTGCAGTCCCGATGCATTACCATGCAGCAGGATGCTGGGAGGGCTGCGCAGCCCCACGCACCAAACAATGGCAAGTCAGCACTGTGTGCAGTCTTGGTGAGTCAACTCTGAATCGTAGCCAAAGGTGCCTTTTGCAAACAAAATTTGGCACTGATTTATCAATGGCTTGGTTCGTAACATGATGTAAAGCACTCAGTCGCATAATGAATCTTTCTGGATCGAAAGAAAATGCTCATAATGACTTCATTATCAATAAATACTGTGTTTTAGTGGATGAAATCGATGTAAGGGTATTGCTGTGTTTTACCACCGACAGCTTGCTGCTTTCCTTACTGCCTACGTCTGCCCCGCTGAGAGGGTTTCCTTAATGTTTTTTTCCCTCATTTCGTTGTCTTAACAAAACTGTCAGCGTTTGTTCTCTGCTCCGTGCCGTGCGCTCCTTCGGCCGGGCACGGGCGCGGTGCTCCTCGGGGGCTAGCGGACCTCCGCCGGGCCCTCGGGGCGGGAGCGCGGCGGGGCTGCGGGAGGGGCGGGGGCACGGCGGGGCTGCGGGCGGAGCGGCGCCTCCCCGGGGCGGTACCGGCGGCGGCGGCGGCGGCGGCGCGGGGCCATGGTGAAGATCGGCGTCCAGCAGCCGCCCGCGGCGCTCAAGCCGGAGCCGGAGAAGGAGAAGGCAGCGGGGGGCGATGGGGCGGCGGGCGCCGTGCTGTTGCCCGCGGGCGCCGTGAGTGCAGGGCGGGGCGGGGGACCCCGCGGTGGTTGGGTTGTCCGTCTTTGCGGCGCTTGGTGCGCGGTGTGCGAAGCGAACTTCGGGGTGCGCGCCTGAGGTCCGGTCTGTGCTCGAAGCTCGCGGCTGCTGGAAGGGCTGCCCTGGAAGCGTCAGGATGTGCGGATGTCGGCCTGTGTGCTTCGGGGATGGAAGTTTTGGGACGTGGGAAAGGGACGGGGTGGGGTACGTGCAGCCCTTTGTGGATCTGCCATCCGTGGGCAGCGTGGACCCGAGGTCCCCGAGCACGTCCTTTGTTCGGGGTTGTTGCTCTGGCGATTGTGGTTTGGGGTTTGGCAGTCGTGGCTGGATTTCAGGTTGTGAAATCTCCAAAGTCTGAGGGCTGGCGTGGAGAGGAGCGGCTGGGACGAGATGAAAAGCGAAGAATGAGAGAACGCGTAGCTTGTTTCAGCTGATTTGCAGTTCCAGTTGATGCACAGAAGCTGAATTTGCTGGGTTGGGTGAGGGCTGCTGAAGGGCAGCGGGTGCTGGTGCCCATGGCTGGGGCCTGAGGCAGCCCCGGCTGATGCAGGAGGACAGGTGCACTTCTGTGTTCTGAGATGCATTGAGCTGTGTGCACAGTCTGACCACTTACTGAATCCTGATATCTCCCTGCCCCAAACCCTATGGGGAGCCATGGGTTTGCTCTGTTCCTGCAGCGCTGCAGGGCGTTCCCTGCTACAGGGAGCTCCTCAGAGGGTCGCTCAGCTTCAGAGGAGTTCATGAGGTCACTGACACCCCCGTGATCTCCCACGTCACGAGCTGGCATGCTCACAGCTCTCCTAACTGCACTGTCAGTGTCTGAGCACTCAATCTGATGTTAATCCTGCTCATAGAATCCATCACAGAACCTGCAATGGGGAACGTGGCTGACTGCGTTCTCTAAGTGATTTCTGGTCTTGGTTGCATCTCATTAGGACAAAAGCAGTGGTAGGCTTCTTCCTGCCCCTGGAGGCAGCCCTGTGGGCAGCCTGGAAGCAAGGCTTGCACCAGTCCCAGTCCCAGGTGCTGCCCTCAGCCCGCTCCCTGTGGTGGGAGCTGTCTTCTGCTGATGCTGCACGAGCTCAGGGACCTGGCTGCTTCTGATGAGCAGAGTGAGAACAGGAGTACTGACACGGGAAGTCAAGGTAGCAGAAGCGTATTTCCATCATGAGTGCTGCCAGATCCCAGCAACCAAAGTTCTTCTGATTCAGATTATGACCGATGGAGGAAATTGACTTAGGTAGCAAATATAGAATCATAGAATCGCTAAGGTTGGAAAAGACCGCTAAGATTGTCTAATCCAACCATTCACCCATCCCCACTATGCCCAGCTCAGTACTGTGGGTTCTCTTCATTGCCTTGAGTGTTTCTCTGCCTCCTAGGGAGCACCGTGTTGTTCTTTTAAGCCCGCTAGATCTACAAAGGAACTTTAAAATGTGAATTTAAAAGGAAGACTCTAACGATTCCTTTATTCCAGCAGGAGGGCAGGTGAGGGACAGGATAAGCCTGTGACAGAAGAGCAGGAGCAGGTGGTGGTGAGCTGGTGACAGGAGAGTGTCAGGGATTGCACCCACCAACAGGGTGGCCTATTCTGGAAGATATTTTTGAGGTTATATATGATGCTGGATTCTTCAGTAATGGCCTTCTGGGTGTAGTTGGTGCACATCTGGACCGAGGGGTGTGCTGCCCAGTAAAAGCTCCAGCCTGCGAGGCTGATCGTGCCGGAGCCTGACTCTCTTGCCATGCCCTCTCCTGCTGCCAACAGTTCCTGTCGTGTCTCTTGCTCTAGCTGCCTTGCAGCAAAATCGCACTGGTGACATGCAAACAAGATGCTCTGCATTCCTTTTTCTCTTTGATCTCGCAACTTCAATCCCAGCAATAGAAGCCAGAGCTGGGAAATGATTCAGCAGCGGCTTCCGCAGGCTGTGAATTTTGGCAGGTGCTTGGTACATGCAGAGATGTGCGGGTGGGAAGATGGCTGCGATAGTGCTGTGTCCCACAGAGCAGTAGGTGAGGGCTCCTGACAGCAAGCTGGCATGTGATGAGCCTCGTGTTCATCTGCTGTGCAGCTTGGAGTGAATTGAACAGAAGATACAAGTTAACTTCAGTCAGAAAATTAATGTGACTTAGAGGCAATAGCAACTTGTTAAAGTTGCAACTTCTTATAAAAGAAGGAATCTTGTTGTCATTAGCAGAAGCTGGGGGATGTAGCATCCTCAGGCAGAAGGTAGCCTGAGGCTATGCAGTCAGTAACATGATTTGTTGTATTTGTTGGAAAATATCTTCTCAGATACATAATAGCATTCAGTGAGTTTTAATTGAACTCCAGATTTAGAGTCTGGAATGGAAATGTATATATCTGCCGTGCCTTTAATGGCTCTGGCATGTACTCTCTGAGCATTTGTGATTCATTGGGTTTCATTAAAGTCTTCTGCTTCACGAGGGGTAAATGATAAGAAATGGGGGGAGGAGCTCCGCAGTCCCACCATCCGTGGGGTTTCTCAGCCTCCTTGCTGCCCCAGCCTATGCTCCAGTGCCTCAGGTTGTCCCTGGCCTTTCTGCTACCCACGTGGGCTGAAGGGAGCACTGCTGCTGCCTTGGGGGTGCTTGGAAGGGGAGGAAACGGTCTGAACTGGTAAAACACCTCTGGACTCCTCCAGGGTTTGCTCCAGTCAAATGCGGGACCTGGATCTCTTACTGGACTCCAGGCATTAATATGTCGTATTCCAGATGAACATGACAAAGGGTCTGACTAAAAGTGAAAGAAGAGGGAATGGCTAATTCTAGCAGACACAGTACAAATGGGACTGAATTTGGAAACACATGGCTCTCCTTCATCGCAGAGATGTAAACTGCAGAGCTGCAGCTGTGGAAACATGAAATCTGAAGGAGATGTATGTTCTCCCCAGGTGCAGGAGAACCCAGGCCGCTGTAGCTTTGCATGTGGAAGAAGCTGTTGTGCTTACCTGCTTTGGGCACAGGAAGAACACAGAAACCCAAAAACATTGTGGGGGATGGAAAATGCATTTTCGCTTCTGAGCTGGTGTTTTTTTCCCAGGTCACATGTGACATTTACATGCCTACAAGGGAGGACTGTGTGGTAGGGTCTGGGCTTTTGTTTGTTTGCTTAACCCATCCTCTGGATTTGCTTTGCAGAGCTCTCCTGCTGCTGCGGCCACATGCTGAACTTAGAGCAATAAAACTGAAGAGAGTCAAAGTTCTCCTGTCTTTTGCTGTTTGTTAAACTAGATACTGTCTCTTTGTGGTGAATTTTCAAGTAGGACTGACTCTGACAGGGCTTTCGTACGCTGCTGCAGGAAGAAGAGGTAATCACTGGGCAGCGTGTTTTGTACTGGAGCAACTGCGCAGCTTAATGTGTTTCTGCTCCTGTCTATTCCATGGGACACGCAGGTCTCCAGCTGCGTGCCCTGTAAGAACAGCCTCATTTCTACAACAGGCTGTGTTGGCTCTGCTAATGCCCTGAGTGGTTTTACTCCCAGGAAATAGAAGGGGGAGGCTGGAAAGTCTCCAGCTGAAAGTTGTTGCACCTCTGCCAAGAGAAGTAAAATATATAGAAATGAATTCCTCATTCCTATGCAAAGGGGGAGGATAAACGTCCCCCTGCTTCAAAAATTGGATGGGACAGGGAGGAAAGGGGAGGTTTGTGTTTCTCTTGTTGGAGGGGGAGAAGGAAGGGATGACCACTGAGCACTCAGGAGCTCTCATGTGCTGGGCCATGTTTCTAACGTCCTGCTGCCTTTGTCATATAGCAACAAAGCTGTGGTTTTTAATTAGCTGGTGGTTGTTTTTGATATTCTAATTTGCTGCGCTGCAGAGTGACTCCTGAGGCAGGTGGCTTTGTTGCTAGTCACATGCGGCGCTGTTGCTTAAAGATGCGATTAGATTCATTTATGGCAACCTTTTGCCTTCAGCTGTGATAGTCTTTTAATTACAGCCCTCCTTTTTGGCTCCCAGGCATCTCTGAGTCCAAAAGCCATCAGCTGTGTTCCTTGTGGAAGTGCTGCTGTGCAGCCCCGCGCGAGTGCTGCTCAAGTACAGCGCAGAACTTTGGTTGCCTTGGAAACTGTGTGCCACATATATATATATGTATATATATATATGTATACATGTGTATACATATATATATATGTATGTGTATATATATGCATGCATACACGCATTATTTTCATTCCTGATCTAAAGTCATAGGAACGCCCGTCAGTTTGGAAGGGCCATCCTGTCCTGTCCCAGGATGGTGGCTTTGGTGAGATTCACTTGGAGATGGGTGATGCTCAAAGCCAAGTCCAGTAGGGGTCACTCAGTACCAGCTTATAGCCCTGTGTCAGCACTGCAGTGACCAGCTGCGAGCTGTGCTTTTTTGCACCTGAAGTCAATGGAGGTATTGTTGCTGCAGGTCTTTACGTTCTGTAAAGCAGTATTTGATTTTTGCCATCAATATGGGACTTCACACACTGAAGGTATAGGCCTTGAAATTATTTTTCCTTTTCCCGTCTTGGGCTTTGGTTGCCAAAACGAAGTACACAGCAAGATCAATTAGGTTTTCTGATGTGGGTTTCTAACATTTTGATCCCACTTCTTTTGAGGAAGGCAGGGCTGCTTGTGGCAGTGGCTGTAATTGTGTCAGTGCATCCTTCACATCAAGAGCGCAGGCAACAAGCACCTCCTGTGGATGGCTGACGTTTTTTACTGCCTTTCAGCTAGAGCTCCTCTCAAAACTACATCCCTTTGAGTATTTACTCTGTATCATTTCTTGTCAGTCATCAAAATCACATCTATTTTTAGTCACCCCAAGCTCCTGTGCCTGTTGAAGGTGTGCATTTAGACACTTGCTGTGTCCCCTGCTCATCAGGCCCCGCAATGTCTGAAATGAAAGGTTTGAAACCTGTGTGTTTCATAAATGCAGGAAAAATGGTTCGTGGAGAACTCAACAAATGCATCCTTTAATCAGCAAGATGTGTACAAGCTGATCTGTCTGTAGGCTGGATATTAAGTTATTGTTAAGGATATATGCATTTACACACATAGCAAGTTGCATAAATATGGAGGGAGAATATCTCAAATCTCAGAGCAGCCAGAGGAGAGAAGACTTTGAGCGAAGTGATGGCTGTGATGTCTCTCTATCTGTGTAATTAGATGTCATTCTGGAGGAAATGGAGAAGAGAAAACTGATAAGCTCTGAGGAGCTGCCTACCCTTAGCTGTGTTCCTGGAGGAGCCGCTGCGTTGTTTTGATCTCCTGGCAGCAGCTGATGAAGGGAGGCGGACAGAGCCGCTTCAAAAGCTGAAAAAGCAGGAAAGGGGCGTGCGCTGAGCCCAGCAGTGCTGAGGTGTGATGTGAGTCAGGAGGGTGCTAGGCAGGACACGGCACCTTTCATTTCCGCACTTTGTCATCTCCAGCAAGACACCGGTCAGGAAGAGAGGTTGAATTGAAGATCTGTTTTTCATAAGCCTAGACTGCCCTCATAAAACATCTGAAAGATGGCAGCTCATCGGGTTATGGCTAGCGGCTCGCACTGGGGTTGTGTTTCCAATGGCCAAGGACTTCCAAGGACTTCTGTGTGTATTTTTTTTGAAGGATAAGTTCTTCAAAAAGACACAGCAGTCCCAGTGGGAGTCTGCACAGACCTTGCTCTGAGAAAGTTGTTGGTGTGGATGTGAGGCCTGTGTGCAGGCTGGGGAAGAGCAAGGTGCGGCTGAAGGCCAGCTGCTGGCACTGGGGAGCCAAAGGCAGCTTGCAGCCTATGCTTATGGGCTCTTGCCTTCCCTGAGCACATAGGGCTGGAGCTGCAGCTGGTCTGGTGGCTCAGACCCTTCCCAACCCCATCTCTGCAGCCGGAATGGTTTCCCTTTGCCGTGGCCTCAGAAAGTCTGGAAATTCTGAAGAAAATCCCCAGAATGAATTAGGGTGTTTTTTTCCCCCCCAGGCTGATTTGAAGTCTCCTCTACCAAATGGTCTGTAGCATAACCTCTTCTCCTCCCAGCTGGGTGCCTGCCGCCCACGCTCTGCTCCTGTGCCCTCCCTGTGAGCAGGCAGAGTGCTGAAGCATATGGAGTATCCTGTTCTATCCAAGAAAAGGACTCCGCACCCTTGCCTGCTGCCAAGCACTGGGTTGAGCGTCTGCAAAGGGATTGTCCCTGCATGCTGGAGCTAATTCAGTGCAGCTGGGGGTCCAGGTCATGCTGGAGCTGCCTCTGCTTTGCCCGGTGGGATGAAGTGCCCGCAGCACAACGCCGGATGAGCAAAGCCTCTCCTTGGGACATGGATGTTTTCCCATAGGGAGGAAGAGCAAGCTGTGCCTTTCCCACAGGTTGCACAGGGGAAGCCTGCAGGGTGCTGGCCATGGCCACCTCTTGACAAAAAAAAAAGAAGTATGTTTTTGAGGCAGAAAGCTGGTAGGGTGGCTTGTTGCTAGAAAAGCATCTGGCTGATGAATTCTTGTGAAATATTGGTAAACATCTGCTGGGTGATGTTAGTGTTCTTGCGTGTTAATATTCTGATCGCCACCCAAAGCTCCCTGCCAGCAGATGTGTGGTTGCTTGTAAATTGCGGTTTGCTCCTAGTGACATGGGCTGGTGGCCTTCAGTTGTGGAAGGAGGAGGAGACGTGCATCTCGCTGAAGGTTTGTGCTGCTGGTTTGTATGCGATATACCGCAGGGCTGTAGTTAATTGTTCCTGCCTGACACCGCTGTGAACATCACCACCTTCATTGCCACTCCATCAGAAAAGTGGCTGTTGAGCTTTTCCTTCCTCTGTTAGGTTTTGCAGGGTTATTTTTCCATCTTTTCCTGGTGTATCACAGCTTCCCCCAGGGAAAGCCCTGAGGATCTTCCCCACCTCCTCCCAAATGCAGAGCTCAGGTGATGCATTACCAGCACGGGAACCCAGCACCCTCAGGGTGAGATTTTCTCACGGAGCGTTAAGCGTTTTCTCAGCCATGCCTCAGTGTCAGCAGTAGCAGCAGAGCTTCTTGTTCCTTGCCACCCCCACTGGCTGCGCTGTTTCTCTGATGACAATTATCTGGGGAAATGTGTTTTCATGGAACACCTGACATACAGCTTGACTCTCTCATCAGAGCCGCTCGTGTCAGAGAACCTTTAAACTTCTGCAGAATTGTGATTTTCCTTTCTTTGTGGCTTGTCACCATTGCCACTCCTCATCTGTAGGAGAAGGGGAAGGGAGAGAGAGGAGAGGAACTTCAAATGCTTCATTTTTCAGCTTGCTCATTCTTTTGTTTGCTGGAGAAGTAGCAACAAGCTGATTAAACACCAGTCCTTCAGCACTGGGAGCTGGCAGTGTGCTGCAGGTCTCACCAAAGCTGGGACAAAGGGGAAATGCATACAGATTAATTTCTGCTGGAGGTGTGCCGGAACTGCAGCTCCACAAAGCTGGTTGGGGGCTTTGGGGCTTCAGCCCCTGTAGCACCCTGCCAGATGTGGCTGTGCTGCCCTGGAGAAGCATCTCTTTCTGTGCAGATATCATGGCTGTGGAAGTAGTGCATCTCAGGAACGAGAGACTTGTTTTCTTTTAAATCTGTTCCTCCAGCTTGTCTCAATCTCTGGCTGTTATGGAGAGTGTTTTTCTAATCACATGCCTCAGATCACAGACTGGAGAGGAAGATTGTCTGCAGGAATCATTGAATCACTAAGGTTGGAAAAGACCCCTAAGATCCCCAGGTCCAACCCCAGCGCACCCCACTGTGCCCACTGACCATGTCCCTCAGTGCCACATCTCCACGGCTCTCAAACATCTCCAGGGACGGTGACTGCCCCACTTCCAGTTCTTCATGATTTCCTTTTTTGGTTGATCTTCATCACCACTGAAACAAAGCCTGATTTTGTTCTGAGCAGTTGTAAGGAAACAAAGTATACATGTATGTTTGTATGTTCACACATATATATTTATATTAAAATTATACTTAGAGGGGGGTAAGAGAGAGAGGAAAATGCATATAAAGTGCATTACTCTTGCCAAAATGCTTCCAGATATGAAGTCAAGTTGCAGGACTCTGCCTGTGTTCTTCAGTCACATGCCACAAACTTGTGTGCAGCCTTTAAGTGGTGCATTGGTGATTTTCTGGTTCCTTTGGCAGCAGCTGGCTGACGCTCTCACTCTTGCCTCACAGGAGGAGCAGGCTCCCGTGGTGCAGGGCCGCAGGTCATCGCTCAGTGGGGTGTGCTACCTGACCATGGGTCTCCTTGTGCTGCTCCTCGGCTTGGTCTTTGCATCAATGTATGTCTACAGATACTTCTTCATCACACAGGTATGGGTGAGCTGGGAAGGATGGTTGGCTCCTCAGCCTGGAGCAGCCAAGCAAACTGCTTCAGCCCTTTGATTTGTGCTCCTGCTTGTTGCTTTGCATGGTGGGGATTTTGGGAGCTGTAATTCTGGGCCCTGCAGATGGGGCACGTCGGAAGTGGTGGGCTCAGGTTCATCTGTCCTGGCTGTCAGGAAGAGCCTTCCAGAAATCCTCCTCCTCCCCTCTCTTGTTTTTTTTTTTTTTTTTAAAAAAAACTCTATGAAAGTATGACCTGCAAGTTCAGCCTTGTAAACCCGATGTTACTGCTGTCAGCGGTCAACCAGTTTTCAAAGCTTGGCTGATTGTAGGGGTTGAGCAAGTCCGGGAGAGAGCAGGGGGTACAGGCAAGGCAAAGCAGCATTTTGCAGTGAGTTTTTTAGGCTGTAGCACAGAGAAACTCTGTGAGCATAACAAAAATAGATGCTGCTATTAATAAAGCAAGCAAGGAATAGAAAAGAAAGTTGGAGATGAAATGGCAGATGGGCCTACATCCTCTGTTAAATTCAGCACCTTTTTTCCATGAAGGCTTTGCAAAGCTCTGCCTGGTTGAGGCACTGAGCTGGCAACACCGTAGATGTAAGCAGCAGTGGGTCAAGGCATGGGGAGGGAGACACAGCACAGCCCCATTTTAAAGAGGAAACTGTTAGGCTCTGTGGCTTGCTGAGTGCTTAGCCAAGAAGCCCCAGGCATCAATTTGCATTGAAGACCTCGTTCTGCTGCTCAGCCAGCACTTATCCACTCAGCAGTGTTGTCTTTTTATATTCTTCTTGCTCTGTACATGCTCATGCTGTCAAATTAATTTGCAGTCCTTGTTTTAAGATGCATGAATTATTTATTACTTGTGCTCACATACGTCTGATCTGGAAACCCCATGACAACCATAGGGCTGCTCAGCTCCACCACGCACCAGTGTTAATCTGGTGGGCCCAAGTGCAGGGATTTTGCTGCAAGCAAGTTTGTGCTTCTGGAGTGCCGGAGAACAGCGGCTCCTTTTTTTGTCCCGGTGCATTTACCACATACAAGCTATGAGTACCTTTAGAAGTGATGCTTTGTTTGCTCCAAGCCTATATACCTTATGCAGAAAAACACAATTTCTGGAAGCTGTGTCTGTGGAACAGCCCAGCCACAAAATGTAAGAGCCCACAGACAGTTTACCTTTCTGCTCACCCTCTGTGAGATCCCACGGGGAATCCTTTGTTCCCTTTGGATCTGGCCAGCAGGAAGGGAGGCGGGGTTGTTTCACAAGGGTGTTTTGCACTGCCTTCATCAAGAATGTCCTCTGGCCAACAGACTGACCTTGAAATACGTGCCCAAGCGCCTGTTCAAAAAGGGTATTTTTACCTAGTTTTTGCTGTTTTTGCTGTAGTTGTTAATGGGGTGTGGGGTGTATGTGTGTTGTCTCCAGCTGGATCTCATTCCCACAGCTTCCCCGCGAGAGCGTGTTTCACTGCGGCGTCCTCTATGAAGACTCGCTGTATTCGCCATTCAAAGGGCAGCTGGAACTGCATGAAGATGTCAAGATTTACATTGAGGAGAACTATGAGCAAATCAATGTCCCTGTGCCCCAGTTTGGAGGGAGTGACCCTGCGGATATCATCCACGATTTCCAGCGAGTAAGGGGCTCTTGGGTTCTTTCTGGACATAGGACTGTTCCTGTTATCCCGTATCCGTACAGTGATTAATTTTGAGCTGTCCTCCTTCTCAGGGCCGCGTCTGAGCTTTTCCAACCTGCTCATCTTGTGTGTTAGGCCGTGGTAGGAAGGTCGCTGGACAAGTTTGTTGCTTAAGGCAGTTTCCTGCCTTCCCTGAATTTTTCTTTTGGCTGTTTAATGTTTGAGTGACTGATGACTGGGCACGGTGTGCGTGGCAGAATGCTGCTCCTGGGGGCAGTGCGTGAGGGCCACCAGCACGGCATGCAGAGGCGAGCTGGTGCCTGCAGCTGTGTGAGAAGGAGCGAGGAGTGCATGGGGAGGGGAGGGAAAATGCAGACAAAAAAATGCAGACTCATGTTCACCAAGAACGTCTCCCATGATGAGCAGAACCGAGGGCTTCCCCAGAGTGGACTGAGGTTGCTTCGGTCTGCAGTGCTTCTGGTTTGGTGAACAATACCTCCCTCCTTCCTGCCCTGCACAGCCTCCTTTCACCCATGTTTACAGCCATATTTCATTGAGAAGGGCTCAATTTGTTAATTTCTCTGCTTGGAACGCAGGGTCTAACAGCTTATCATGACATAACGCTGGATAAATGCTACGTCATCGAGCTGAACACCACTATCGTGATGCCTCCACGCAACCTGTGGGAGCTACTGGTTAACGTGAAGGTACGGCTGCAGTCCTGCTTTGTTTTGTGTGCTTTTCTGGGCTGCCACGTGGAAGCTCTTGGGAAGCAGAAACAGAAAACAGTGTCTGTGAAAGTGAGCCTTGGACCTGACAGAGCTGAGTCTTCATGCAGAGCAAAGCCTTTGTGGGTTGCAGCTGAAACAATCACTTTGCAGGCAGCACAGTAATGCAGGCGTGACAGATGAACCTGACCGGTGCAGCACAGGAAAGCAGCAGATTCCTTTCCCCTGGTGTTTACTGAGAGGGGGAATCAACAGGAAAAGAATGCCTTCCTTTCACTCTTGCTGCTGCATTTTACTTTTGCAGAGCTCTCTGTGCCCCATGGGAAGCACTGGGTTTTGCTTTTACCCCTCTCTGGGGTGTGATCCGGGCTGCTCCGCCTGCCATGCTGAGGGCTGAAATGCAGCTCTTGGTCTAATGCAGTTTTGCTCACAATAGGCATTAATTGGGTTTAGTACTGGCAGTTTTGTTCAGTTCAGAAGCTCATGCTGGTGTATTGCAGTGACTGAAAACAGCCTTAAAATAGAGCACAATTAAATCTTAACAGCAGGAAAAAGACCAGGATTTTTAAGGCTGCAGAAGGTAGAGCAAAGCACAAAGCCTGGCTTTCTTACTCTCTTCCGTGAGGGCCTGTTTAAAAGAAAAAAAAGAACATAATTCCTTGCAGTTCCTTGCTGCTAGGTGCAGTGTGATGAACTTTGTGGGGTGAAGCTGAGAGGTGAAAGGTTGTGCCTTGAGAGATGCCTGATCTCTGGTCCTTGTCAGCTTGTTTCCCAGCGCTCCTCACGATCTCATGCACTGTGACCATCTGTTCACTGTGCTGGGAACCCCTCTGGGCTACAGCACACATTTACTTACTACTCACTCCAAACCAGCTACCATGGCGGGTGACCAGTCCCCACAGTAGGGGGAAGTGGAAAAGAGAGGATTGCACAGGCTGACAGCAGAGCCTCATAAAAACACTAGGAGACTGGAAATGCTGGTCACGTCCTCAAATAACAGGTATAAAATTGCAGGGAGTGAAAATGATACTTTATCGGAAATAGAATTTAAAGGGGGAAGAAAAATGCAGTTAAAATGGTTTTATGACTATTATGACCTTAATTCTTTAAAGAGTGTACAGAGCAGATGTGAGTTTAAATAACATCATGATTATTGGGATGGATAAGTGTCCGATCTGTCTATGCAGGTTTTAATGTGCACCTTAGAGACACTGTTTTTGAGTGTTTAGCTTGGTCTTAAGCTCACAGAAGTCTCTTGCTGTGAGGCAGTAGAGCAGGCTGCCCAGAGACGGTGTGCCCTTCCCTGAAGTGCTCCTGCTGGTCCTTGCTCCCCTTGCTACTTCTTTTGCTTTTCTCCCCTGAATCCAGTCAAGTCACCCATGAATGAGACCGATTTCCAGCTGCAGGTTCAGTTTTGAAGGTGTTCAGTGGCTTCAACCCTACTTCTAGCACCAAACCTCAGTGCAGCAAATAATTGTAACTGCTTTCTCTGGCAGCACAGGCACTCAGTGAAGCCTTTGCCCTTTCTTCAGCCTGCTGCCTGCTCGTGGTCCCTTCAGCCTGCAGGCACAGCTGTGCCTGGCCCAGGTCTCAGCCTGCTGTCACTGTGTATGCCTTACTGGGCCTCTCCTGTCCGAGTGTTTTGCCTGCAAATGGCAGCTATACCGCTTCTTGCAGGTTTCTGTCCGGCTCTGTGTGATGGTTCAGTGAACAGGGCTGCGTGAGTACCTGGGAGTAAAGGATGGATGGATGCCCCCACCATGCAGTCTCAGGAAGCTGGAGATGACCTAGTTAAATGATGGATGATCCACGCCTTTTGTAGAACCTGATTAATTTCCCAGTGGAGATGTTCAAAGCTCTAGTTCTCTTAAAACTGTTGGCAGAGGATTGATGGTATCGTGTTTGTTGCACAGTCCCGTGATGGAGGAGCAAGAATTCCTGATTATTTCAGCTCCCACAGCTATTTAAATCTAAAACAGTGGAAGGACAGGATTGCCTGTGTGTATGCCTATAAGCTGTGCCAAAGCTGTGGCAGATCCTGAGCCCCAGTCCCCTGTGTTAACACGATGGCTCACGACTGTAACTGCACGTATCGTGTGCCCTCTCCTGCACTGTCCCACTGAGAATCAGTAATTGAATTTCTTGCAGAACCGTTGTGTTCGTGTAATACAGACTTCCACTAATAGTTTAGTGCTCCACCATTAAAAGAGAGCTGTATCGATCTGGGAGGCTCCACTAGCCCAGCAGCACGGCGCTGACTTAATGCAGTGTGTTTCCAGGTATGTCTCTGTGGAGTTAAGCCATCCTGTGATGGAAATTGAAGAGATGAAGTTTGAAATGGTGCTGCTGTTGCTTGCCTTTTCCTCTTATATTGCTCCCTCTTACAGAATCTGCCGGTTCCTTTATTTCTTTGACATACCTTAGGCAAAAGGGACCATAAATGAAGCTCTGCTTCACGGCCTGGTAAGCATCTAGTCTGCTCAAAAGTGCCCCTAGTTCAAGCAGTGCTTGTAGCATGGCTGCCCATTGCCCAGGTAGCCCCCAGGCACCTCCAAGCTGGGCACAACTTGCAGAGTCCTCACTGCTGAGCAGCTCCCTTTCCTGTGGCAAGAGCAGTGGCCTCCATCCCTGGGATGCTCCCAGTACCTCCTTTTCCTCTCTCCCACTTTTTCGAGTCCCTGGTGGCTCTCTCCTAGCAGTACCTCCTCTTAACAGGAGATCACGGCACTGGTCACACTTTATTTTGGTGGAAACTGTGTCATTTCAGAAAGGGACGTACCTGCCTCAGACGTACATCATCCAGGAGGAGATGATCGCGACCGAGCACGTCAGCGACATGGAGCAGCTCGGCTCCTTCATCTACCGCCTGTGCAGTGGCAAGGAGACCTACAGGCTGAAGCGGAGGAGCACCAGGAGACGTAAGAGCCTCGCAGCACTCAACTGCCCCAACTTGCTTCCCCTGCATCCCAGCCCTTATTCCTGCTGTAACAGCTTCAGGGTGACAGGGGGTTGTTCCCTGTGGGTGGAAGCGCACAGAGCTTTTGAGATGTTTCCCACCTCATTCAGCTGAACCCCAAACGTTGCTGCAAATGGGTCAGTGTTTCTATTGTTGCACCTACTGGCCTAATAGAAACATTAATACAAGCACTTGCAGGAGCCAGTAGTTCATTTACACGTGGACTCCTGGGGCTGAACTAATAGCAGTGCAATTGGGAAAATTTCCTTAATGCAGATAGTGGCAGCTACTCTAAGCAGGTTAAATCTGCAAATTGCCTTTAATTAAGTTCCTAATAATATGATAAAAGTTGTGAGGAGGGAAGATTAGACCACCTTAAACTGATTTAATAAAAATCAACAGTAGGTATCTTATATACAGATGGTAATGTTGCTGCAAAAAAAAATAAAATTGTTTCAGTATTTGTAGTTATCTGTTTATTTTTAAGCCTTATCTGAAACATGAACCTGTTCTTGGTTTGTCTGTCTGGGTGAGCTGTGTGGTGCTGAGGGTGTCTGGGAGCTGTATGGGGCTGTACGTGCTGCTTTCCCAGAGCAGGCCCCATAGCCCCGTGCAGAGCTGCAGCCTTGGCATGGTCCCGTTTGTCAGCAGGGCACAGCCAGGCTGTATCTGCCTGGTGCTGCTGCCTGGAGATGAACTCCTGCAGCACAGGGACATGGGGAACGTCCACTGATTTCCAGAGAGGCTGAGGCTGTGGCAGGATCAGTGCATGTGCTGATTCAAACAGCCAGAGGATGACGATTTAAAGCCCACTTCGGCTCTGTTGCAGCCTGTGGCTTCTGGTTTTGTGAGGATTGCTGGTCTCAATGATAACACTGAGATGCTGTCAGCTGAAGCCAGCTGCTCCCCTGTGGCTTCCCAGCTCATGGCAGCTCTTACTGCAGGACCAGGGCCTAGGTAATGGGGCTGTTCTTCCTAAGATGAGATTATGCCATGTTCCGTATGGGCTGTGTTCCTGCATTTTATAGTTCAGCAACTGCATCCCATCTGCTTTCTTTCCCTGACTTGAAGCAGCTCTTATGAATGAACATGGGTTGAGTTTTCTCCTTGTCTTTCTTCTAATCCCTTCCAGGTATCAGTCGACGTGAGGCTGGGGACTGCCACCGTATTCGTCACTTTGAAAACACTTTTGTGGTTGAAACCGTTATCTGCAAAAGATCATGAAGCCCCTGTCCAGCTGTAACATTCCTTGGCTTTGCTTGCACACACATGCTCTCAGCCCTCTTTTTAGACTTGGTAATCTGTCTTACTTTTTTTACTCCCTCTCCTGCTTGTGCAGCTCTAAAGCCTTGGGTCTGTCGTGGCCTCACAGTTGATTCTCCTCTCTTTTCTTGTTAATGCCTACCTGAGATCTTTTGCTGGGCTTAAATTTATGCAGCAGTCACAGATGGCCTTGGAGTGGATGCAACCTCTTCCAGGCCACAGGGTGGGAATCTTTTTTGGGTAGGAGGGGTGGCCAAGGAATAGGATGCTGGAAATGGATGCTCTTTTCCTGTCTGAGCAGTTTCATGCTGGCAGTATTGTGTGGCTGGGACAGAAGGTGTACTACAGGAGGAGAATTACCATTCTGATGCTGATGTAATGACCAGAATATGTCATCAGATGGACTTAGACAAAGAATAAGATGTGAGGCTACAAACAGGGTGATTCAGAAAGCTCAGTATAGGGAGGGTTTCTATCCACACCGAACTGTGGTGCTCACAGTTTGCTGTCCCCCTGAAGACCAAGTTTTCAAACAGTGAAGGCAGCCCGTATGCCTTGTTTCTGTCTCTAGCTCCTGGCTGATTTGGAGTGGCATACCTGGAACCAGGCAGGCTACCCTCCCTGGACCTTCAGTATAACATGCAAGTGGCGTCTGCTTGTGGCTCCTGAGCACATCTGCCGTCACTTTGCCTGAGTAGAGGTGAGCCTTTAATACACGCTGCCAGAGCTCAGCTGACGTCCTGTATAGGGGCTGCTGATGGAGCTGGGTGCTTTATTTCAGCTCACCTCTCCAGACCAGCTCCTTCTGTCTGGAAGATGAGTTATTTTCACATAGTTCTATCTTCCTGAGCTGTCAAGATCCCATCTGTGCTCGGATGGGTGCCGTGCCTGCATGCAAAGTGTTATCAGCAGCAGAATTGGTAGTTACTGGCAACTGCAGAAACAGATTTTTTTTTTTGAGAGCATATTCCCATAGAACCCTGAAGAAAGCTGTTTTGATCATAATTCCTGTAGCCCAGCTGTGTGTCATGTCATCTGTAGGCACCATGGGAGTGCCGGTGTCAATGCAAGGCAACAGTCAGTGCATCAATATACTGCAGAAAATTTGTGTGAACAAAATAGCGTCTCTATTGATCATCAGAAAGAAAAATTGCAGAGTAATTAAATATTCTTCCCTCTGTTCCATAAATATAGTTAAAACTAATTAGGTTCTTAAAATGCAGGCAGTTTTTTGGCTTGAAAGAACAGCTTGGCACATTCTTGTTAATTGTTTTTCAGCAAATCTGGACTTGTTCATCTGTTGAAATGAGCTTGTTGTTTTAGGAAGAGAAAGGATAAAGTAAATGAAAGAACAATCATTAACTCAGCAGGACCAAAAAAAATTAATGTATTTTAGAGTCAAACTTCTATTGGTAATACTGTGAGCTAATTATATGAAAACAAAACAGTACCTTAAAATGATCACATAACACAATAGCAATTAGTATGTCCTTAGAAGCTGAGATTATTATTTTTTTTATATATATAAGTAGAGTCAACCATAAATGTTAAATTTTAACAGGTAGAGGAGGAGGTGTTGGTCTCCTGCTTTAATTTGGATCTGAAATGTCGAATTCCATGTGCTTCATGCAGATCGGTGAGGAAAGTTTCCCACTGCTGGAGGGGTATTTGCTTTTATAGTACAGCTGTGTTTTTCCAACTACAACTTGCTATTAGCCCTAACTTTTCATTGTGAAGCGAATGATGAGAGTCAGAGAATTGGTTTGCTTGGTGGAAGTACCACAAACTGGTAAATTTATGCCCTGCATTTCTTTGTTTCCGGGAACCTAAGCCTGCACTCAGATGAGCGCACAGACCTTTCCCCTTCCCTCTGATTCTGCATGAATTAACTGGTCATTGAATATGCTAACTCTGTGCAACCCCGCAGCTGTAAGGACAAGCGCTGATTCTTTAAGATGAACTAATGTGGTCGCTGTTTCATAGGGTGAGAATGCAGTTGTTTAGAAAGAAAGCACAAAATGCTTTGTATATTTTGTCTGGTGGAACTCTTACCTCTTAGGAAACATCTGTGGGATAATAAAATCTTTTACCTCTGATACAGAAAATGTGTGTTTGTTTGTAATGAAAGCACATTTTTGCATTGACCTCTTCTATACCTGGATGCTTTTTCCATTGCTGGAATTCTGTAGAAGGGATTTGCATTCTACAATAATCGTTTGCCAAAGCCTGTTCTGCAGCTTAAGGCAGTAACCTGGACTGATGTAAAGATGGAAATGCTGCAGCTTGCAAAGGTGTTTTCTGGAGTCATGTCTTGAAAATACACTCACTGTTCCTCTGTGTCTGTGCCTCAGGAAATTCCTGTGGCTCTTCCAGAGGAGACGTCAGTGAGGACAAAGCTGCCATCTGCGTGATGCACTGCCATGAGATTGCTTACTGTGAAAATCAAAATGTGTTGTCCTAAAAAGTAAGTGCTGAGGAGGTGATTTCAGTGTTCACCTATTAGGACCATCTGTTTCAGTATTAGTGCAAGAAATAGGGATGTTCTGGCTGTTGATGACCAGTGCCTGGAATATTCTTCATCATCACTACTGCTGTCTTAGTTTTGCACCTAGCTAAACATTTGAAGGGTAATAGAGATGGTTAGGCAAGATCTGCTGTTACCATTAATTTTAAATTCATTTGTTTTGACCACGTGTGACTACAATTGCCCTTTCAGGACAACTTCTGAACTACACTTTTGGCCAGTCTCCCTGTTGTGGAGCAGGAGCAGCCCATCCCAGCACCCTCGAGTGCATTCCTTGGAAGCGCGTTCAGGTGCATGTCGCACTGCGGGCTGGGGCAGCTCGCTGGGTTGGTGGGGAAGTCCCATGTTGTTTTTACCCAGCCCATTCGGCTCAACAAGAACAGATGTCAGATACATTCTTTTGATGCCAACCTAATGAAAGACTGTTCTCACTGTTGGATATGCTTTCATATGTGCCTTAGGATGTCCAAAATTAGGAACCTTTGCTTCCTGGAGAGTAAGGGCACATTGGCTAAACACAGTCTTGTGAACAGCAAAAAACAGGCAGCTGTGCTTTCCATTCTGATACAGGAATTTGAGAACAGGTTTCAAGGTTGCTGAAAAAAATCTGCAATTTATGTTTGCAACTCCATTTTCAGTCAGTATAAATACATTACCTGTTAATTTTCAAATGGAATGTATAGAGTTGCAATCAGACATTCAACTCAAAGAAAAATCTGATCGTGTTTTCACCAGGCTTTCCTAAGACCTCTCCTACCAGAGGTAAACACCGCTCCCTTCACAATCTCTCCTCATTCATGCCATTGCTTTTTGGCAGTTCGTACACTTGAGAACAACTGCTTTCAAGGATGAAACACAGGAAGAGTGAACTTTCATCAGAAATCTCTGATGAACACCATGAGAGCTCACTAAGAATTGCAGCCACTGCCATCAAACCAGACCAATGTGTTCGTTCTGCAAAAACAAGGGCACATATCCCACTGCTTTTATGGTTTTGATGACATCTTTTTTTTAATGTTTTAATAAATACAATAAACATTATTTTTTTTTTACTTATAGAGTAACTATACTGTATATTTTACAAGGGCTGCTCTGAAAGTATTCCTCCTATTTTATGTTGGCTCATGCTGTCAGGTGTTGCTGATATGGCAGTAGAGGCTGAACCTTCCCACCAACATCCCGTTATGTTTTGTTGCTGTGTGACAGATGGCAGTAGAGGGGCAGTCTGACAAGCTGGTGTCTGACATGGAAGTGCAGATGAAGCAAAGGTGTGTCACTGGATTTCTCCATGCAGAAAAAAACGGCACCCACTGACATTCATCGAAGGTTGCTGAATGTTTATGGAGACCAAGCAGTGGGTGTGAACACAGTGAGGGGTGGGTGGTGCATTTCAGCAGTGGTGACAGCAACAGTGGGTCACCTCCACTGGTGCAGATTCTGACTAGTGTGACATGCAGGCTCTTCTTCATTGCTGGCGAAAAATCATTGCTAATGGTGGGTGCCCATGTTGAAAAATTGTGTTTTGTGGCTGAGAATTTGCTCTATCAAATAATGTCCTTGCACTCTTTGTATCAGGTGTAATTTCCATGGAAGTAAATAGGAGGCATTACTTTTGGAGCAACCTAGACAATTGCTCTTCACTCAATGTGGCCCAGGCAAGCCAAAGGGTTGGACACTCATGGTCCTGTGTATCAGATATTTATACTGACTGGTATTTTATAAAACAAGGCTGACTTCAGGACAGGGTGATACTGGCTGTTGCTTTTCCTGGTGGCTGCAGAACAGCCTCATGTACACAGGAGAGTTCTGCTTCTCTGCATGAGGACCAGACCTGATTGCTCTGAAATGCAGTGGGGTCCAACATGCTATGCCTGCAGGTAAGGAGGTAAGTGCTGAGCAGAAATACCGTGTGTCCCTGCATGCTGGCTTGGGGCTGCTGCTTTCAGCATCTCTGTTGTATTCACAGACAATCTTGTTTTAGGCTGCAGCTCCTCAGCAGCTCCAACTGATCACTAAGTGTCCTTCCCCAGCCCTGTAAGTCTCCTTTTGCGTAGTCCCTCTTCCAATGGGTTGTCAACGGTTTACAGGCAGGTTCGGCCCGGTTCTGTGATGAATGGGGCAGGGGGACCCACGGACCCACGGCCCGGGAAAGGGAAAAGGGAAAAAGGATAGGGAGATGGGCCTAGAAACAAAACAGCGGCAACGATCTGAGAAGAAACAAACTTATTTACTAAATAAGATATTGGAATGCAAAATAACACAATGTAATACAGTATAATACAATTTAAGCTAATAAATCCAATAAAATGAGAGAGAGCGTCCAAAAAATGAAGAGGCCTTACTCTAATGCCGACGGTGAGATGGCTGGGGAGTGAGATGATGCCAGGACGAGAAGGGAAGAGCAGGGCAAAAAGGGAACGTCTCGTGATATGTGAACGGTTTTATCTTTTATCTCTGACCAGAAAATGGTAACAGAACAGCGAACAGTCCTCTGGGAGATGTAGTTCTTCTTCTCTTCTGAGAACTAAGTACCTGGAACCATCCACGATCCACGGAACTGGAGCATTAACCCTTTAACTCCCAGTACACTACATGATGTTATGATGCGGAATACCGTTAACCAAAGATCATAAAACCATGACATTCCACCCCTTATTTCACATCACTACATCATGTTTAATATACATATACAAACAAACAATAATTAACATGCATTACACACACACAGATATATATATATACCTATATATACATAGACTTACTGACTGCGCTCCCCCAGAATCAAATTCCCTTGCGGTACACATTGAACATCCCCATTTTTCTGCATCACCCTCCAGGTAGACCTAGGTCCCTGAGCAGAAACAGTGCCACAGAGAGGTTTGCCCTTCCCAGAAGCTGGAAAGACCCAAACTGCTTTACCCAACGTGCTCTTTACATGTACTGCAGGGACCTTATATCCCTCTACAGTATGTAGGGAGCTGGATTGGGCAGGACCATCATGGTTGATGGATCCTCGAGTATTGACCAACCAGGTGGCTTCTGCCAAATGCTTCTCCCAATGCTTAAATGTTCCACCACCCATTGCTTTCAACATAGTTTTTAACAATCCATTGTACCGTTCGATTTTACCAGAAGCTGGTGCATGATAGGGGATATGATAAATCCACTCAATACCATGATCTTTGGCCCAAGTATTTACAAGAGAATTTTTGAAATGAGTCCCGTTATCTGACTCAATTCTTTCTGGAGTGCCATGTCGCCACAGGACTTGTTTCTCGAGGCCTAATATGATGTTTCGAGCGGTAGCATGGGGTACTGGAAATGTTTCGAGCCACCCAGTGGTTGCCTCCACCACGGTCAGCACATAACGCTTACCATCGCGGCTTCGTGGCAAGGTGATATGATCAACCTGCCATGCCTCCCCATATTTATACTTTTGCCATCGCCCTTCCCCCCAGAGAGGTTTTGTCCTCTTGGCTTGTTGAATTGTGGTGCATGTTTCACAGTCATGAATAACCTGTGCAATAGTGTCCATAGTTAAGTCCACCCCTCGGTCTCTAGCCCGTTTATATGTTGCATCTCTTCCTTGGTGGCCTGAGGTTTCATAGGCCCACCAACCAAAACCATGACATGGGTGATGCTCCATGCTCACTGCAGGGGAGAGTCCCCAGGAGGTGTCTCCTGTTAAAACACCTGTAGACTGGAGTGGTGCGGCAGCCTGAAGCTTCAGCCCCACCATGACTGGTATATGCTGGGAGGAAATGGGAGGATGCTGCAGAGGTGAGAAAACAAACAAGGCACCATTGCTACCAGATATGCTTATATACCTCTTCTGTAGGCAAGTCACGTCAGAGGATGGGCTGGAGCTGGGGGTGTTACTTAAGCAGGAAGAGCACGCTGTGTACAGACTCCTCTGCAATTACCATCCTTTCAACTCCTTCAGTCTTGCTGATACCTTAAATGGGTGGGTTGAAGAAACAAGACCCAGCTGTTTCTTTAAGTTTGCAAAGAATATTTGTTCTGGGAATATTATTATTTGTGGGCAATGTGTTTGTGCCAGCTCTGATTAACCATTCTTGCTAGCACAAAGATATTCTTCAGTGGAAGCCAGGATGTTGTTCTATTCATTTGCATTAATTAATCTAACAGGCCAAATATGTAATTTCATACTTGAGCTTTTAGATCTGTATTTGAGTTCAACTGAAATCATACCATGCAATAATTGAAATTTTCTCATGCTCTGACCAGGGAAAGAAGCTTCAGAAAAGAGGACAACTGATTGCAGCAGCACGTTGAAGAAAGCCTCTCAAAATTCATTGTCTTTTAAAGAGATTTCCCTAGGATGTTACTCTGTGCCCCATCTGTCATTAACGGAGCAACTAGTTTTTAATCTTGCAGTTCTGTGGTTCTTGTTCTCCTTTCTTTTCAGGAGGTAAGAGTAAAGACTTTGGATCAGGCCCCAGCTGCTTCTCGCTGTTTTCAGATCGTGATACCATGATTGCCTCTGCTAGAATAAAAGTCAGCCCGCATAGGCTGTTCTCCCTTCTCTGTAAATTGAAATGCATGTGTGTTAAAACGCAGAGAAGCAGCCACAAGCTGACCTGTGAGTGCTAACAAAGCACAGGTGGTCCCAGCACAGCCTGGGCCCCTTTGAGACACGAGGCAGGTTTGCAATAGGTATTTCAGACCATCTCTTCCTGGGCTTTATAACAGCTTTAAAAAAAGATTCAATTAAGATGTCACGGATATAAATGGTCTCTGTTCCCCCCCACGACAATATTCTAGTGTTAGCCCGTGACATGGATGAGCAAACAGCAAACAAAAGTGAGTCTCACTGCCTCTACACCAGCAGGTAGCAAGGAACAAACCTGCTGGCCGAGTCGTTGAGTGGGGAGAGGAAGGCATGTTGATTCTGTAATGAGGTTTGCAGAGAAAATGCACTTTGCTTTCGTTCAGCACTTTGGATGGAGTTGTTTAATTGCATCAAAGGGTAAATATTTGGCATTAATCTCCTTGGTAATCTGAACTCATTCAGCACTCAGCATGGCTGTTCCCACAGCACTGCTTCTCACCAGGACTTTGTGCTTGCCCATGGGAAATCAGTGGGTCTTCAGTTCACTTTTCCCCCCAGTTTTGCATTAACCCCAAGCCAGCGAGCAGAGCCGAGGGCCGCTCAGCTCCTGCACCAGATGGTGTGGGGCTGCCACAGGTGTCCCAAATGGAGGTGGCACTCAGCCCCACCATGGTGGGAGGGCAGGAGCCGGCAGCATTCACCTGTGTCCCCATGCCCCGACCCCCTCACGTGCGGATTTGAATCTGCTCGTGTAAACGTCCCAGTGCTCGCCCAAGAATGAAGTAAGCAGGGGAGCTCAGACCTGGATTGTAGTGTCTCAAACCGCCTCTTTTCCTCACAGAAATGCAGCTCCATGGGGTGTGCTTTGTCACAGGATGGGAGGCTGTTTCTGTGCAAAATTCTCACTCAGTAAAGGAAACCTTCAAAAGTGCTGTTGTTCTTCTGACTGCAACTGTTCTTAAATTGTGCAGATGAGGAGAAAGGAGAGCAATCCCTTGCTGTCTATATGTGAAAGAAGCCCTCCAGCTGCCGTGCTGAGGTGCAGCCTGCCCAAGGGACAGCCGCCAAAGTGGGCAGTGGGGACTCCTTGTGGAAGCAAATCCCAAAGGCGATGGGGTGTGTGGGGAAATACTTTGGTATTGTTCTTTCTTGTTGTTGTTTTGGGGGTGGGAGGGTGTAGGTTTTCATGGATTTTTTTGTGTTGTGTCTGAACAAAGCCCTGTGACAGATGGCAGCACCAGGAGGCAGCAGGCAGTCAGGCCGCACAGCACCCCGCGGCTGGCATTGCTTGCTCCTTTGTCACTGCTCTGTCCCTTACCTGGACCTTCTCTTGATGTTTCCTCTCTGTGGCAGTCCAAGTGCCGGAGTTTTCCCTTCTGATTTACTGGATAATGCCTGCACACTCTCACAGCCACCTCAGTCCCCATGGATCCCTCACCCGGCACTGGTGCTGCTGCCTAGATCTCCCACAGCAGCTTCCAGAGTGGGCACCTGCCGAGGAGAGCTGCTGTCAATTTACCACCCCTCTGCTTATTGCTTTGTTTTGCTTTCCTTCTTTGGTTCATTTTTTTTCTTAAAGTTTTTATCTCCTTTAACTGTTTGGTAACAGATGTTGGATGTTGTCTCTAAGGGTATGAATGAGAGTGAAGTGACAAAAAGAAAGCTATAGCAGCTCTGACACCTGCTTTTGGTTGTGTCTACCAGCTCCCACCCAGGGCTGCAAAAGCAAATCCCAAACTGCTCTGAATTTTGTTTACAGTTTGAAGAGTCTCCTGAAAAACCTTCAGTCCAGAAGGATTCTGCTGTTTCATCTCTAACTTTATTTCTCCTTCATTGTTCTTCTTAATGAATGCTATTTGCATGACAACAGGGCCTTTTGTTTCTCAAGAGCTGATCCATCCCTATTAATTATTCCTCCCTTGGAGGTTGACCACTGGAGTCTCCAGTGAGCACAACTGGGTGTTAAATCACATCCTCCAGACTATAATCCTGACTTCGTTTCCACACCTCCTGACTGTGATGTAGAAAAGGGTTTCTGACATCAGGTGCAGCGAAAGTTGAGGGAATGTGGTTTGCAGTGAGAGTGGGGTGCACTAATTCAAGAAATTGAAGTTTCATCAGTGCATTCCCACTTTGCTGCCGTTTTGCTCCAGCAGGGTACCTGCACTGTGGTTTGTGCTCCATGGCTGGTTTGTCACCTTCTGCAGGCTTGCAGTGCCTCTTCTGCATCTCATTGGGTTTGGGAAACTTGCCTAGTGATAGTTTGTTCTGATTTCATGAGTAATCAGTGTGGCACAAGGCTTTTCTAGGTGCCCTCAAACTGGCCTGCAAATGTCTTCCATCCTCCCAGCTCCTTCAGGATTACCTTCAAGTAATCCTGAGAGCCCATCTCCATTCGATTTGGTGTGGGTGGCTGAGTGGGATACCCCAGAGCATCTCAAGTGGCAGCGAATGCGCCTCATCACACAGCAGGGTCCTGCCCCATGATCCCCACTGGGCAGCTGTGGACCAGAGTGGCTGCAAGAGCCTGAAGTCAGAGCAAGGACATGTATTTCAGAGCTCAGCCTCTTTTGCTTTCTTGCTACTCATATAAAATAGCCCACATAAACACATTCATTATTAATACCAAGTTATTTCACTCTGCTTGAGGGAAACAAATCTATCTGCAGGGTTTTTACAGCCCCACTGACTTTGGTCTGCAGAAAGTCCCATTCATTTATTTCTGTCCCCTTCCAGCTGGAATGTTTTCAGGCCTATCAGCATAACTAAAGCCAGACTGGTTTCTGCTGTCTGCAACTTCTCATGCATAAACCTATTTCAAATACTGTCCCTCATTGTCTCAAACACTGGCTGGCCGAGTGGGCCTGGGTTAGATGTCACTCTGGGAGATGGTTTCACTTGTCACAAAGTTAATACTTAACAGGGAATGGTCAGGATTACGTTGATGTGCTCTGAAGTGCAGTCTAAACTGGATTTCCTGGGTTTGTAATGCTTGGTTTCAGGTGAACAACTGACTGGCCATGTTTAGAAGTCTAAATTGCCAATATTTGCTCACAGGTATAAAACCAGCTTAATCTCCTGGAATAGAGACGAGGCTTAATAGGAATCTGTGGTATGTAGCAGGCAAAAGATTTTACATCCTTTGGTGCCTTTCTTGCTGGGAAATGTTTGTGATTCTTTGTAGAGCAGCTGTTGGGATTCTTAACAGAGAACTGTTTTGTCGTGTTAGAAAACATAGTAAATGTCACTCTTTTGAAGCAATAGTGTATAAAAATTGGAATAAGGAGAATAAGTGAGATGACATGAAGGATAAACAGAGACATTGCAGGTGTGCTTTGCCTTTCACAGTATCTAGAAAACACAGTTTTCTAGAGTTGGAGTTTATTGCCAGAAGTTTCTAAGTGGAGGGAAAAGTCTTTGCTTTTCTAGTGAAATCAATGCCTTTAAATTCTGAAGCTGCATAGAGAGGCATGTGAAAGGGAAGGAAGGATGAGGACAGGGCTGAGCAAGGCAATCTGTTGCACTCGACTGAATTGTACCATTGCACACTGCTCAGCTGCAAATCCAGGAGAAGGCTGCACAGGTCAGGCATGAGAGGCAGAACATCCTCCCACCGAAACCAGATGTGTCCAGGGCCGTGTGCGTTTCTGACTCTGTCACAACAAGGTCAGCAATGGGAATGCTCCTGTCACTGTGTGGTGTCATTTCTGCATCTTTATGGCACTTTATCTCATAACATCACTATCACCAGTAAATGCAGTCAATAAGAGAGTGCCCATCTGCAGCATTCCACTTGCAAAGCAAAATAAACTATTTCACACTCCTTGTCTGGGAGAAAGTTTTCTCAGAGAGCTTATCCTTCTCATCTAATGTGCTGTAAATTCATCTTTATCTTAACTCTCCAGTGCCAACACAAATGTTAAAACCACTGGGAGGAGTATATGCATGCAAAAGTTTCAGTAAAAGCCTATGTGTATTTGGAGATTTGCTTTTCTAAGATTTTCTTTGTGATCACTGACTGAAGATGTGGCATTTCTCATGGCAAATATTTTGTTCCATTCACTGTATGTGAACGTCTTTCACAAAACTTAAAAGGTAACAGAGGACGCTGGAGGCCTGGGATCTGATCTTTTTGGGGGGACACGAAAGCTTTGGTTGGGATTTTCTTGGTTCTATGCAAGCATTATTTTTCTTGTAAACCTTTTTCTTTCCTGACCCAAACAGACACTTCCTGAGCCTGAAGGACGAAGTAATGGCAGCACTAGAAGGAAACAAGTTTGGAAAATGAAGGACAGATGAGCTAGAGTTTCATGGCTTTCCTAGGTGAGTGAGGCTGCAAGGAATAGGACATTTAGCTTGTTTAAGTGTGTATTATCAAAGCCTTTGGAATACACTGTCTGGTCTCTTAGTGAAACGTGTTACCAAGTAAGCAGGAAAGCTACTCATGTGAATACGTATGAACGTCTGCAAGCCAGGTGTCCCAGCAAGAAACCTGGCAGCCTCCAGGAGTGCTTTGTGAAAGACCTCTCAAGTGAAATGGTTGGCCTGCAAAATTAGGTGCGAGAAGGAATCCTACTGGCCTCTGTAGATACCCCTGGGTAACAATATTAAGAAAGGAAAGCAACTATTTCTATTAGGACAAATACTGAAATAAGAGAAAATGGGTGGAAGCTGTCCCTGGGTAAGTTTCTGCATCGAACAAACATTTCTAAATTCAGTATTAGTCTGTTCTGTCTAGCAGGATTTTAAATGAAATTACTGTTAAAGTTACTTCATGATCTGTGAGACCAAGGACTGCTGGATAACAAAGGAATACAAGCAGGCATACCTAAAAATGGGAGAGAAAGCTGAGCAACATAGGAAGCATAAAACTACAGGCGAGCTTCTGGTCTCAGTTACAGCAGTGTAAGCCCAACATAATGTCAGCAAAACTAGGGGAGCTGCCTCAGGCTGTAGAAATGCAATTGATATCAGTTTCCTCTTATACTTCTGCATTTTATGCCTCATGAGGAACTGACAAAATCCCTGTTCCTATATTCAGGCATTATCGGTTAAAGTGGACATACTCTGGTTGTTGTATGAGGTTGTATGGTGCTGGCTGCTGCTTTGGGGCTCTTACCTTGCTTCCCAGTGAAGTCAGGGGTTGTCTCCTCAAATTGATATGTTTGCTGCTACACTGGGCTCAGGCTTTTTATTGCATGCTCTTGTTTGGTTTTGCTCTGTGCACGAAACTACTTTTGTGGACAAGCAGGAAGGAACAAGTATGTGAAAAACTGTGAGAAGAAGAGCTGGCAAAGAAATCTGGAACTATAACATAAGCATCTATGATCAGGGCAGGAGGAGCAACAGAATTTAGTCTGAAGCTTTTTGCCATAAAGTCCAAGTCTCTGCTTCTTTGCATCCCAAGTCTGTCGTGACTGGGGGACTGCAGGTGTGGTGTGGACAGCAGAGTGAAATATGCTACCATCCATAAGAAAATACTTCTTTTTTTTTTTTTTTCCAAAGTAAAAAAGAATCACATCCAAAGAGATATGCATCACCATTTACAGGAAATAATTTCAATTCTTTTTATCCACAAATGACAACACAAAGCATTGTGGAAGGGAAGGAAATAAGCTAGGAGTCCTGGGAATGGGCTCAGTTACGTTTTTTTTTTTTTTTAATGAAATATTTTGACATCTGAATATTTAAAGTAAATGATTTAGAAAAGTAGTTGAGGATCCTGCACCTTTCATGGTGGCATCTCCACTTGTCATGAGAAGTAACTAACGTTCAATGTGTGGATCAAAGCTTTCTTCTGGGTGATTTTTCACTTTTTTTTTGCAATGAACCTTCCGCAGACTCTTTTAAAACAAAATAATAACAGGCCGCATCCAGACAGCAGTTCAGATTTGCCCAGCAAAGTGTGGCTTGAAGGATGTCCCGTAGCACAGTGTGACAAGCGATGTGCAGGATGCTATTCCTCACCAAAAAGTACAGGAAGAACATCACGTGGTAAGGTGTGAAACAGACCAAAAACGTGACAAAGTTTGTCACTACTACCTTCTCTGCTCTGGTCGCATGTGTTTGGGGGTTCTCTGATTTTCTGTGGTTTCTCAGACACCTGACAATCTGAATGGTGCAGAAGGCCATGGCTGCCACGCTGCTGAAGAAGATGGTCTCCAGGGTGACTATCAGGCCTGTGTTTTCCCATGTGCTTTTGGAGAAGTTATGGAAGCAGGATGAGATGTTGTAGCCCGCCTCATGAAACTGGGAAGTAGAGACAGTCCCAGCTGAGATGCCCAGGCAGATGACAGCACAGACCAGAGCAACTTTCTTGGTGGAGCGCAGGGCGGGAGCCATGAAAGGGTGCTGGATAGCAATGTAGCGGTCTACACAGATGCAGAGGGAGATGAGGATGCTGCCATACATATTTATAAAGTAAAGACTCTCCAGGATGGAACAAAACATGGACCCCAGTTTCTACTTGTTCTGAAGGTGATAGGAAATGATTTTAAAAGGAAGAGTGAACAGCAGCAAAGAATCCAGGAAAATAAGAGCTATCAGGTAGACTGTAGATTCTGACAGCTTTTTAGCCGGAAAAAACAGGAACGACAGGGCCATCACACTGAACAGCAATCCCAGGATGAGCATGGGAGTGTACATGATCAGCTGGAACAGTTCTACGCTGGGGTTGATACTGCTGTTGGTACAGGTGTCATTCATGTCTCCAGGTATACTGAAAGGGAGGAAAATCACCTTCACCACAAGGAAGACTGAAGATCACATCTAAGACCTGGCACGAAGGCCAGGGAGGCCTGTAAGTGTCTGTAGACCTGGAGATAATTTTTTCTTCTTGGACTGGGGTGTGCTGGCTTACCAACCTACAGAGACTAAGTCTTCAGAAGAAAAATGAAACTTAGGAACCCAGGCGTTTGCTTAAATCCGCCAGACTTACCACAGCTGATAAACTGCTGTCTGCTGCAGAGGTGCAGTAAATAAGCAGTGGTTTCTTCTCCCCAAGAAGAGACTAAAAATATCAATGCGTACACGTCTGAGCAGGGGTCCTGAAGTAATCCTCTGTTAGAGGAAGGGTGCTGGCTGGACTTTGCCCTCAGACTCTCCTGATAAGGACCAGGAAGGCTCTCAGTGGTTTCTGCATTCAGAATCACTTACAAATCCAAATGCACAGGGATGCCGGGTTGTTTCTTGCAGCCCATTCTTTGACAGCAAATGTAGTCTGTAAATAAACCCTTTAAAAATCTTTCTGTTAGAGCCCAGAAATCACCTTCATCTGTTGCCCTGTAGCCATTGTTACTTTTACCTGGTGCCTTTCCTACGTGAGTTACTGATATTGATGCTGTTTCATTTCAGATTTGGCAGCCTGTCATCAGGTGGACAGTGTAAGTTCCTGTTCTGCAGATCAAGCCACTTCCCTGGCATTTCAGAGGTAAGCTCTCTTGCGCTATGGTTTGAGACAAAGGTCAGCACAATGGAAAAAGGATTCTTACATAAAAACTAGCAATTATTGGAAAGGAAGAGCAGGTTGGTGGTTTGCTCTGTAAGGACACAATGATGCCAGGTAAACAATTCTGTGAGCTGCTAGTTTATATTACAGAAACATGGGGATGGATCAGCTCTTGAGAAACAGTCCCAGAAACTCAGCCTGATGAGAACAGCTGCTGGTGGGGCTGTGTGTACCAGTAAGGGTGCCTCTGCTGGGTCACGTGCAGCCTGCGTACTGCTGGAGCAGATACAGGCTTTATTCAGGCTGCCCGCCCAGGTATGTGTGTCCCCACATTTGGCAGTGCCACTGGCTGTGCACTCAGTATCCTCCTTTGCTGCAGAGCAAAGGAAAGCGCATGAGACATGGCTCAGCAGTGGGGCAGCAGCCCTGTCAGTGGCTCAGCTCTGTTGCTGTCTGCGAGGAACTGAGGGAGCCTGAGGCGAGAAGAAGAAAATCCCTCACCCAAATACAACAGGACAGGAAAGCCTGAGGTTGGGAAGCATTAGGGGATCTGAGTGGTTGGAAGGGAGAAGCATCACCAGCGATGCTGCAGGTTGTTCAGTGCCTGGGAGCTCAGCCCTCCTGCAGCTGCAGGCCTTGGGATTTTGCTGGGAGATGCACTGGGCCCCTGAGCCTCCAGATTCAGGTAGGTTTACAACAGATGAGGGGTTACACTAACGAGCTGGAGCTGTGCAGAGCCACTGTGCTGAACAAAATGGTGGCCTGGGCCCGCCATGCAGTATACTGCTCTCCTGCAGGGTCCCCCTCCTTGCGTGAAGCAATGCCAGCCATTTTAATTCTGTGAGGGAGCCCACTGCTGAGAGCCAACGGGATGACAAGTTGATTGAGGAATTCCTGAAAAGTTATCAATATTTAGAAAGCCCTTTAGTTCATTGTCTCTGTAGAATATTTCATTAGACCTTTCTTTTTCCTTCAGTGTTTTTTTTTTTTTTTTTTTTAATAATAGCTCATCAAAGGAAATTCTAGGTCTAGGGAAATAAAAGAAGAAAGTAAAATTTCAGCTTCTTACCCAAAGTTTTACTTGGTACAGGTCTAGTGACAATTAAAAGACATTTTAGTCAAGCTTGATGTTTAGAAATCTACGCAAGAGATGATGCCAAAGGATAGTTTTTTCAGTCTTCAAAAACAAACAAAAAAATCCCAGCAAGTAAACATGCTATAGGCAAAACAAATGATATAAAGTACATTTAGTCTTCAGATTATGTAGCAAGAAGGAAGTTTTTAAGGTAAGGTTTCCCTACAATGCAGTACTGCCTCTTGCCAACTCACCTTTGGGCTATCTCTAGCACTACTCGTTGACTTGCTCCCCTTGACTTGTAGAATTCTTGAATCTTGTGTGTTCTTTGAAGGCTGTGGAGTGAGCTGCATGCAAAGTAACAGCCGGTCTGGATGTTAGAAAGCACGAAGTGCTGCTGCTTTTTGTTTCATCACATACTTCCTTTACAGTAACCGTCTCCCCCATTCCGTGTCTGCACACACGCGCTATGTACGAAGTCTGTCACACAAAGCTCATTTGAGGATGCAAACAGTTTGCTTTGTGAGGCTCACATCTCTGTGAGTCACCCATTCAGAGCAGTTTCCATGAACAGAGGAGGAAATTCTGGCCCTTCAGAGTTTTGTGTCACTTCTTTCTACAAGAGTGTTAGCTGCTGAGATGTGCTTTAACCTAGATCCTGAGCTATCGCTGTCAGCACCTCTTCCTTTTTGTGCTACCAGAAATGAAAAACAGATCATCAGTTTTTGGTGGTGATTTGATACATTCATTTTGAGTTGGTATTTTAAAAAAAGGGAAAAAGGAACAAGGGAAAAAGTAACCCTTTTCCTCTTACATCTGCTTATACTGCTGAGAAGCAGAGACTTTACCTATGAACAGTGTCAGGTGCTGACTTTGTTAAGGGAGAAAAAGGAAAACCATTTTTTTGCCCACTGTATGTGTTTTTGCAATCTCCTTTTACTAAAGGGGGAAAGAAGGACCATGGGGGTAAATTTGCTTGGTCCTCTGCCTACCCCTTAAATATCAAAACTGAGGATTGTTTTGGCTGAACTCAAGCTGTGCATCTGTGAAAGAGGTGGGGGAAAGGGGAAGAGGGGAAGGAGATAACAGTACCTTGGGTTTCTGCATGATGTTTTAGTTGAGATGACTCAAAGTTTAAAACAAAAAAAAAGAAAAAAAGATTCAACACGAATGGGGAAAACAGTCTGAGGGAACAGCACCTCACCTCATCCTCAGCTAGGTTTCACTTCTGTGGATCCAGGGTTGGTCTTGTGATGCTGTGCTTTGGATGTTTAAAAACAGTGCACAGGCAGGCGCTGCTGCCTTAAGGAAGCATTAAGGAAGCATTTGGGGCTGGAGCAAAGCTGGGTGGTGGGAGGCGAGGCTGCTGGGAGTGTGGGATGGAGCCCAGCCACCACAGATCTCTGCTCCCTCGTTTGCAAATGTTCTGATATCCAGTGCTCATAAAAGGGTTGCTCACTCTTCCCCCTTTGCAGGGATTTCTCCTCATATTCTTGGAGTTGTTTCTCATTTTTCTTTGGATACATACATTCTCATGGCACGTAAGCACTGCCCACCTCACTAGAGACCGCACAGAAGTGCTGGACAGAAAGCCTGCTGTGTCTGCACATCTGAAGAAGGATGCTCTGAAAAGAAGAGGATGAGGAAGCAGAAATCCTGGGGTTGTTCTCAGCACACCACAGTCTAGCCATTGCCAAGGGCTGGGCTGGTTTTTGTCAGCAAACTTCATGGCAAGCTTTTTAGGGAGGATTCCATAGCTGAGTGGGTAGGATGGCATGCAGGTGGTGCAAATTCACTTGGAGAAGGTGTGAAATTGAAAGGATGGGAAAAAGTAATGCTGAGGGATGATGGCAGAGGGGAAATGAAACAGTGTGAGTAACATATAGAAAGGCTGGGATAGTCCATGACAGCCTCCCAGACTGTTGATTAATAGTGTAACTTGTGATGCAGGGGTGAGGAAGCTGCGGGCAGGCGAGGTGCCTTTCTTTTCTCACTGCAGGCCTTCATCCATGCCGATAGGTTGTGATTCTTCAGTAGGACCACAAGACTGGGTGGGCTGTCCCTTTTCTTGCAGTCTGATTGGTTGGTCTGCTCAATTCTTGTACCTCTTTGCACGTCACCGATGCCACCAGTGAGCAAAGAATCACCTGATGCTACATGTGTCACCTCATTGCTTTTTCCTAAAGAAGGAGCTGTTCCATGAGCATTTTGTCTCATGTTGACAACTTTGCCATTTCTCTGTGACTACCACACAGTTTTGCCCTTTAGGCCATGCAGGCGGCCCTGGGTGGCAGCAGGTGGAGCTCTGCTGGTTCCCTGTGCTCACTTTTGGGGCTGACCATCCCCTAGCACTACCAAGGTGTACCAGCTAGCTCAAGGTGCTGATAATCTAAATCAGAGTCTAATTAGTGAGAAAAATAATTGTTCTACTTGAGAAGAGAGAGCATCCACTGCTATGGTCCTCTTACCTTTCTACTTGATTTCCCTCAAATGCCCTTCAACATCTCCAATTTTCAGTTTCCTTTACCTCCCCTCTACCCTCCCATGTCCCCAGGCCCCTGGATTTTCCCTTTTTTGGAAGGCTGCTGTCATTCTGTGCTGGAGAGGAAGCTTTGGGAACCAGCCGGATGGGAACAGCAGTAGGGAACAGCAGGCTGGTTAGCAGATACCACAAAAGAGCAATGTGCAAAGCCTTAGAATGGTCCTGGGGAATATTTTACTGCTGGAGTGCTTGTCTGGAGTCACCAAGAAGGGCTGAGCTCATCTCTGAGCTATTTGGTCCTGCTGCAGGGCCTCACTGGGTGGCACCAGGAACAACACCCTCCCTCTCCATCCCACCTGGCAGGAGGGAAGCCCAGGAGGCTTTTGGAATTTGTTCCTGCTCACTCTGAGCCACAGGTCACATCCTGGCTTTGGGCCATTGCAACCTCCAGGTGAGCCAGAACTTGGATGAAATGTCCCACTACCTGAATTTGGTGGCTCTGCAGAGCCATTTGTTATTGAGTTGCTCCATCTCGTGGTTGAAGGGGAAATGAGAAGCACAGCTTCAGCCCTGCACTATCTCAGCCTCTAGCTATGGTTGATCACCAGGAGGAACCGTTAATCCTGTAGCTCAGACAGCTTATCCTATAACTGCCTCCACCAGCAAAGCACTTGGCTCCCTGCACTGACCATCTTTGCTCCACTGTCTGCACCGTGGATGGCCCAGGAGTAATGAGCAAAGGGAAAGCTGTGCCTTTCGTGATGGGTAGAGAGGGCAAAAGCACAGAAACAGCTGAAACAGAACTTTTCCATAGAGGAGGTGACCATAAGCATTGCTGATGAGGCCAGGAAACTGCTGTGCCAGTGCAGAGCTCTTTCTCCAGGGGGAAGCCTTCTCACCAGCTTTTAGTGTCCCTTGGAAGGACTCCACAGCCTAAAGGAGGAACCTGCAAACCCTGGCTGTGCAGCAGGACCATGTCTGTCTCAATGGAGAAAGGTTCTTTCAGTGGTGGAGGAGCTAAATCTGCTGCCTGAGTGAGCAGGTGAGCTGACGTCTCTCTTTGAGGTGGTTTTGAGTTTGTTGAAATGTATGACTCATTTCAACAGAGATATCAGCTGGGGATGCTGTGTGGGACTCTTGAGGACATGTCAGCAGGAGGGGTATTTTCTGTGTCAGTGCTCTGAGACTAGTGACATTTGAAACCAGTGAATATTTTTCCTCAGTATTCTACTACGTACTGGTCTAAAACCCAGGCAGTTTAGGCAACCCCCTACCTGCCTGTTCTGCTCTCAGCTGCACAACACCTGCAGCCATCTTGGAGGGGACATGCATGTCATGCTGCCACTCTGCCTGCTGCCTTACTTTTGGCTCGGCCTAGTGGCTGTCCAGCAGTGCTGATGTACCCACAGAGGGCCCCCGCCCCGCAGTGTGCCTCCTTCCAGCCAAATGGCTGACTCATTCTGACACTTCAAAGGTATTTTTATGCTTTTTCCGACTCAAACCCTCACCTACATTTGTCTTCAACTCATACTCAGGTTGGATGTTAAAAAGAATCTCTTTTCATAAAGAGTGGTGAGGCACCGGCACAGGCTGCCCAGGGAGCAGTGGGGTGGGGCAGTCACCATCCCTGGAGGTGTTCCAGAGCCATGGAGAAATGGCACTGAGGAACATGGTCAGTCGGCATGGTGGGGTGGGGTTGGACTTGAGGATCTTAGAGGTTTTTTAATGTTTATTTAATGATTTAATGATTCTATGATATAACCCCCATCCCTGGCCTGACAAAGCAGGCACTTCAGCTGTCCTTGTGCAAGGTGGAAAAAAAAATCAATAACTGAAGCTGACTGAGGCACTTTCGCTTTGTCTTCCATAGAGCCAATGTGCACATACAACTCTGGGAAGGTGGCTGTATAGCTGCACCTCCTATCCAAAAAGCGGCCATACACATTTTTGAGCCACCTGGGCTGCTCGTGTGGCCGAGGAACTGTGTCCCACCAGCGTACTGCTCATGGTGACCAGCATCCAATCAGCCTCCACGTAGCGTTTGTTCTCAGTGTTTTCTGCACCTCATTTCTGGGGGCGTGTGAACTAGCACAGCATGTGTGTACAGTGTGTGACAAGTTACTGCAGCCCGATGGGCCTCGAAAATCATTGTAAGAAAATGATTAACTAAGCAGGAACAGAAGAGTCATTTTAGGAAAGAGAAAAAGTGCTTCTAATAGGACGTCCTGTCTTTGACTGAAGCCAGAAGTGGACGTTTAGGGGAAGAATGTCAGAAAGTGGGATCCTGCTGCTGACAGTACTTCCAGCAGCAAGCTGCTCAGTGAATAAGGAAAGGGTGGCCATACAGCCACTGAGTTCCGCGGGTCACTTCTTTCTTCCCATTTCCCACAGAGTTCTTCTGCTGATGTATATCTGTGCAGTGTGTGATACACTTGTGTCTATTCAGCAGCAGAGTCTAGCATTTTATTCTTGAAAACACCCATATAACCGTTTCGTTGAATCATGGCTTCCAGTCTTCTAAAGGTGGCAGAGATTGAAGGGCAGCAAATCTCCAAGTGGGTTGTGTTGGATAATTAACAGGGAGAGATGAACTAGAAATGCGGTCACAGCCATCAGAATTTGGCACCAGTACTTTTCCCTGAATATACATGAAACTATACTCCTCAAGATAAATATTTATTCAGCAAAATCATATGATTTCCAAAGACTTGTTCTAAAAAAAAAAAAAGTTTTTTTTTGTATTTTTGTTTTTTTAAAATCCGTTTTGCTTTCTCAGAGTTTTGCTGTATTATTTCATTACCCAAGCAGAGTGTGAATGGAATTCCCTCTCTTCTGGTTGCATGCTTGATCTGGGCATGTCATTTTGGTGCTTCACTACCTTTGTAACCTGTTGACCCAGTTTTACCTCTGCCAAGCACTGTGCTGATGAGGCGAGGTGTTTGCTGCATCCAACCAAGCTTTCTTTAGAGTGATTTGGGTGTCTGCACAGGACATCACAAGGCACCGTGGCTGACCTGCAGGGTTAGCCACTCAAGTCAGGGAGTTCCCATCCTCTCCTAAATGTTCTGGTATCATCCTGGTTACACCAGAGGTGGGATCTGTCATCTTTTCAATTTTACGCATGGGAAATCATAGAGAAATGCAAAAGGACTTTCCAGAAGTGGTATGAAAGAGTGGAGTGCAATTTCCCAAATCCAGATATCTTCTTCCTGATGCCAACACTATTTTTAGGCTGTTCCTTCCCAGGGACCAGCTCCCAAGTTGAACAGCACTGTACTGATCATGTCTTGATATTCACGCTCCTTTGGGAAGTCCTGCAATCTTCAGAACCAACTGCTGTCCGCCATTTCATATGGAGAATTAACTATTCCCACTTGGTAAGTGCATTTCTCAACTCCGCTGAAGCTATACAGTAGGGTGCAAAAGAAGTTACAAAGAAGAACATAACGTGTTTCTTGTCACTATCTGTACATACACCTTCTCTTAATTCATTTAAATTTTTCAGTTTATCTCATTTAATTCCTATAACATTTTATTTAAGGTGAGACTGTGCTTATATGATAGAAGCATAATGTCTCTGCAGTTACAGGGCATGCCAATTTCAGAAAGGATTAAGAGAAGAACATCTTTCTCTCCCTTTTTTCCGCAGCTGAACTCAGGAAGTGGTGGCCTTCAAGCAGATCTTGCGCTGTTGTAAGAGCGTTGATGGTGTTTGTGCAGAAGCATACAGTGGTGGGGTTTGGGGCTGACTTTTTTTAGGTGCTGCTGCACAGTAATCATTTTTGCAGAGCTTTGGTTGCTAAGAGAGAGAAGGTTGTGTGGGAAGAAGTCCGTTCCCTCATTTCAGTCACGTTCAGATGAAAAGCAGAAGAGGCCTTCTTATAGCTTGGTGTCCCTTCGTGCCATTGGGACTGTTTTCTATAAGGATGCAAGGATCTTGGCAAGAGCTAGCTTTTGAGACACTCTCTCTTCTCAAACCAGCTACTGCATAGCAACGACATGCGGGCTCAGAAAGAGAATACTGAATTTCCAGCTCTATTTTTAATGCCAAACCCTTTAAAAGCCATCAACTGATGACCTCACGGGCAGTATCCCACAGCCTGCAGAGAATGATGGGAGGAGAGCTCCCCTTGGAACGGGGCACAGGGAGGCTCATCAGCAGGGCACCAGGGATGGGAGTTGGGACCCTGATGGCATGTGTTGGCGAGGCACTTTGAGTGGTGGTGGCTGGCTTGTCCCTGTCTTGCTGTCTTGGCACAAGTGCTTGTGGAGCTGTGTGGCAACTCAAAGCTGGGGACCAGCTTTCAGGCAGCCTGAAAAAGCAGCTGGTGATGTGGTTTGGCAGTATGAATAATGCCTTCGATGCTGGTTGCCTATAAAATGAGGAACTTGCAAAGTTTAATGCTTGTGAGGCGATACATCCAGAAGTGTTTTACTGTCATATTGTCGGCAGAAGAGCATTTCTTGAACCACATTCAGGATGTAACTGACTGACTTAAAAACACGCTTAGAAAAGCATGCAGCAAATGGCGTATTTAACCATCTGAACACCCAGTGCAGCAGGGGAAAGCAAGGTTCAAGTGTTCTCTCAGGAAATATCCTGTAACATAAGTGGTTTTAAGGGAAGCAGCTCTTCCCAGTGCCCTTCATTTGTCATTTTGTATTAGTCCATTGAACTTCAGCAAGTTCTTGACTTTGAGAAACAGAAAAAAATGAATGTAACATATTTTTGATTTTTACATTGCAGAAGTGGTGGTTTTCTCTATCACGTTTTTAAGTAAAAGATCTCCATGTTATTGCTTAGGCTGATATTCGTTAAGCGTTTTTTGCGCTCAAAATTATTCAGTAAGGCAAAACTTTTTTTTTTTAATGATTTTTCACTATTTCTTCTCTCTAAGACAGAACTTTTAGAACTGCAGGAGACTGAAGCATCCTGAAATGATGGAATTTCTTGCTGTCCGTCCATCTGCACATACTAGCACTGAATGACAAGACACAATGGGAGGGAGAGGAAAGAGGGAAGATAAGGAATTTGATGGCCCTTTCACGCTTCCTGGTGTGGCACATATACCACAACAGGACATGTTGTTGCAGATGCGCATCCAAGTTGCTGCCCTGGGTCTCTTGAGCCCTACCTGTGCTGAATGGCTGTCCCATTGCCCTCATGTTGCCCCTTTGGCTCAGTTTGGTATTGGTTCTGCCTTCTCTGTTGTTTGTGGTCCACTTACCAAAGATGGGTAGGTTGCTTCAAACATAATGCCTCCTATTTGTTTCCATGGAAACTGCAACGGATACAAAGAGCACAGTAACTCTGTTTAGTAGAGCAAATTCTTGGCTACAGAACACTATTTTTCAATATACTTACCACCACTAGCTTATGCCTTTTCACCAGCAATGAACAAGAGCCTGCATGCCATGCTCATAAACATCTGTACCAGCAGAGTTGACCCACTGTTTCACTGCTGCTATGACAGAGTCACTGCTGAAATGCACCACCCACCCCTCACTGTGCTCACATCCACTTCTTGGTCTCTAGAAACATTCAGCAAGCATCGTTGAAAGTCAGTGGGTGCCATTTTTTCCACATGGAGTAATTCAGTTCCACCTCTTTGCTTCATATGCACTTCCATGTCAGACTCCCCCTCCGCTGCCGTCTGTCACATGGCAACAAAACATAACGGGATGTTGGTGGGAAGGTTCAGCCTCTGCTGCCATTCCACCAGCATCCGCCTCTGATGTTGTGGGCCAACATCATAATGTAGGAGGCATTATTTTTGGAGCAGCCCTTGCACATATAAAAAAGATGGAAGGAAAGAAAGGCTGAATTCATGAGTTTTGATTATCAGGAAAACTTCTCAGGGAGTCAGCTGAAACTGTGGGGGATTTTTCTTAATTGCTAATATTGTACTCTTAAGATTTCCCATACTTATTAATTTTTAGTGAAATCAAATTCATTTGTATAAATACAACCGTGACGAAGTTGTTACAAACATTTATCAGGCCACATCCTTTTCCTGTTGTTTTCCTAGTAAGCAGTTTTAAAGGCAAGTATTTAAACATTTTAGCGTAAAAATCCTCTGGTATTGAAAATTTCTTTGTAAATAACCGCAACCACCAATGCAAAAGCAACTAGGACTGTAGCTTTGATGGTTAGTTAGCAGTCCAGCTTGTGATCTGAGTTAAGGGGGAGGACGAAAAAAGTATTTGATTTTTAATTTTTTTTTAAAACTCCAGATTTTATTAAAAACTAATTTAATCTTCTTACCCTGGTACAGTTTTGCAGTGCTGACTCCCAGTTCTTCCGCGTAAATTGTTCCAGGATCCAGAATACTATTTCCTCCAATCCACTTTCACAAAAAAGAAGAAGTACATTAGATCAGATCTGAGATCATGATGAGTCCAAGCTTCTGAAACTGAACTTTAGTAGTGTATATATAGGGCCTGCAACACTTCAGCCCATTATAAATGTGTTCCCCACTGGTAGAAGAATAATGATCCTAAAGTGAATATGTGTTACTTCCTTCCCTCTTCTTTAACCCGTTTATTAAACTGAGAAATATTGACTGTTCTGTGTAGGGGAACTCTACGATTCTGGGTTAGAAATGCACATTTGAAGGAGAACCCTTAAATGTAACTCACCTGGAAACAAATGGATATGCTATACAATTGTGGATTACCCCTGTTCTGACCAGCAGCTTCCACACCAATGTCCAGGGGACCACTGGCAGAGGTATGTGATGCTATTGTACACCTATTTGTATTTGTTAACTCTGTGCTGGTTATACCATGACTCTTCATTTCGTAAATGCTGAAACTACAAAGAGATGTGAGCTGGGTGGTCCACCTGCTCTCCTGCAAACCCGAACTGTGCTGTATTGCTGGAGGAGCTCCCGGTGATGGCCGGGAGGGGTCTGGGCACTGCACACTGAGCCTCTTGGCGAGAAGGAAACCCAGACTGACTTTTCATGTTGTTTTCATGTCGTGCACCAGTCATTTCATTACCCCCAGTTCTCACCGTATTCTCCACCCCCAGACATAAACAGACCTTCAAGTCTCCCTGCTCACAGAAATGAGAAGGAAGGTGACTCAGTCCCGTACCTTCCAATATACAGGAAAAAGCAGCCTTTTCTCACTGCTGAGGGAAATCTGGGGCAAGTTCTATGAATAGTCTGAGCTGCGGCTTTCTAGCAAGTGTCAAACCCAGAAAGCCCCGCAGCCAGGCCACTCTGTGAATGAGCAGTGCTGGTGGAAAAAGGCCGGCTCCCCGTGGCTGCCTGCCCTGCTCTGCTGGCCCAGGCACAGCAAGGTGCACCCACTGCTCCCAGCAGTGTGCAGGGAGGGAAGCAACCTGCCCATCTGCTGCTGCTGGTGAGACTGAGCTGTGACTTTGTACCAGCCGACTGAAATAGCTGGAGGCTTTGACCTTGGTAGATGATGTCTGCACTCACATCTTTGGGCTAGTCTTTGGGTTTCGGAGTTCTAGTTATAATTAAAAAAAAAAAAAAAAAAAAAGGAAAAAAGCACAGCTTTGTTGACACCTAGTCTTTAAAAACAAACCAACACAAAAACAACAGGAACAAAGCCCCACAATTATTTTCAAAAGACTTGAGGAATGACAGTAGGCAGAAATTCATTTTGAAGCCCTGGCACCTCCTGATGGTGAAATGCTGGTCTTTGGGCATGCTCTGCATCTTCCAGCCAAACAAACTGCGTGAAGAGCTGATGGTTCCTTTTTCAGCCATGACTGAAATAACAAGGATCCAAAGAACAGGCTGCTGCTGCTGAGCCCCTGGGGTGGGTGCAAACTCTGAAAGTGGTTGAGGTTGGGATAGTATCAGCCACACTGAGCTCTCATTCCTCTTAAAATACTTCTGTTGTTGGAACTGAAAATCGTTCCACCCATCTGTGGGTGGACTGGATGCAAACAGGGTGGAAGGGTTATCTGGTCTCAGCTCTCAATTTATACAGGGGTCAAATAGGAGGCACCATGCAGCAGAAAGCCAACAGGCAACAGCTTGAAAGCAGGAGACAAAATTAACCATGGCTGCATGACCAGGGATATTTCAAGGACTGAAAGCTGAGGGAAGAGCTCGCTAAGGGCTGAAAGAAAGGAAATGGCTCCTTGCTATTTCCTACCTGCTGGGTGCTGAGAGACAGAGTACAGTGCATGTTCTTTATGTACATTATATATATACACATACAGTCTTGTCAGCTTCTTATAGAGGAGAATTCTCACCCATTCTTTTGCTGGAGTCAGGCCAAAGGTGGTGATAGCTACTTCTGTCTTAAAGACCTACTTGAATGTCTTTTTTACACAATAGACCCAGTACCTGGGGCAGTGAGGAGGTGCCTGGAATATTTTTATTTCATGGCAGAACAGTTTCTTTTGCTCCTGTCCGCATCACTGAGCAGACACAAGGGCAATTCTCACTGTGCTAGACTGAAATCTGCGGGTGATGGCTCTCGAACCATTTTTCTGTGCTCTAAATGAATAATGGTATAAGACAGAACAGCCGCTCGCTTTCCAGCATGAGTGTGGAGAGGGAGCATGTGCTGGTACTCACATGCCGTCAGCATCTGTGCTAGCGATGTCTGACTGCAGCACTGCCTTCGGTCCCTATGTGTTTGTGCGTGCCCACAAAACTGCAGTCAAACAGGCTTTTACACTGTCCAGCCAGCACTGAATTTGAGTGCTGTAATAAATAAGAAATGCCCCAGGAGAACTTTCCAAGTTGAATTTCCAGCTCTGAAAGCCAAAAAAAAAAAAAAAAAAAAAAAGAGAGAAAGAACAGAAGGGTTTGCTGTATAAATGAGGCAGATGTGATTTAGCTTCGTTTAGAAAAGTCTGTAACTCAAAGCAAGTCATGCTGTCTACTTTTTAGAAAAGGATTTAATTCTCAGGGTGTCTGTGCGTTTCTGTTACTTGCTACAAAAACCTAAAGGGAAATAGGTCTGAAGGTGTTATTACTTTATTGAGCTTAGTGCTTGGTGTTACATAAAAGAACAACGCACAACAAACCACATTTGCCATAGTTTGGTTTTGGCCTTTTAGCCTATACTTTACTTCCTACCGTTTCAAAGAAGTCGTGCCATGTGTGCTCAGCTTTGCAGTATGTTCCAGCTCAGTAGGTTAGAAGCAGAGAGCTGGAGATCTGTGCAGTTCTCTCTGCAGCCAGAGCTGTAATGTGCTGAGCATGCTCAAGAATGATAGAGTCCTAGCATCTTTTGAGTTGGAGGGGACCTCTAAAGGCCATCCAGTCCAACTTCCCTGCAATGAATAGGGACATCTATGGCTCCATCAGGGTGCTCAGAAGATGTGGTGCAGTTGAAAATGAGAGACAGTTTCGGAAGAAAGCTTAGCAGCTATTTTGATGACTTTATGCTGTTTCAGCATTTCTTTTCAACTGCCCTAGGAACTGATCTCCTTCTAGAAAGTGAGCCTTGCTTTCACGGGGCTGGAGTTCTTTGCCTTTGGAAAAGACATGGTGTGGGAGAAGAGAAAAGCTTGTGTTCTGCGAAAGGTTCCAAGTGCAGAGACAACCTGAGGTGTTAGGATCTTGTATATTTCACAGACATTTATACGATTCCAAGAAATACTGAGGACAGTTCCCCAGCCAATGTAAACTTGAGCAAAGGGGAAAATAACGGTAGCACAAAGTTAGGTTGTTTGTAAACAAACAAATCAAAGGTTTGAGAAAAGCATCAAAATTTTCACTTTCTCCCACAACACCAGGCAATTAGTAGATTTAATATAGATCCTAATGACTGCCTATTTGAGCTCTTCTCAGCCTCCACGAGGGAGTCGTATACAGTCTCCTTTCCAGGGCTCAGTATCTGCCATAATTATGGGGCAGCGGAGATGCTTAATAAGCAGTGGTATGGTTTCATCTGCAGGATACAGATGTGCAGGTGTCTAACAGAGGCAGAGTGCCTCAGATATGTCATTCAGGAGCCCAGGTGCTCTAGCAGCCCTCCATCCTTGGGCAGGGGAAACTAGTGCTTGTTGAGGGAAATCCAGATGTTAACAATTTGAATTGCTCGCCCGAGGTGTTAGAAGCACTTCACTGACGGCGGAGGGAGCTTCAGCTGTTCCTTAGCATTTCAGCCGGTCAGGAAATACAGTTGCTGAGAGGACCACTGGGGAGCTGAATGGTGATGCTGAGCCCTGGCAGTGCTGCAGAAGGCCAAAATTAACCTTAGTTTCATTTCAGCACCTTCTACAAAAGATAAAATAGCTGTATGTATATTTACATATGTCTTGTATGACTGGACAATATACAGCCTTTCTCTGTTCGCTCTCCTGCCTTCGGCTGGACGTTCTCACGTGTTTTCTTCAAAGCTGCACTTTTTCTCTTTGATCTTGTGTGATCTTAACACGGCAATTGTATGCATGAATGTGGTTGTTCGCAGTTTCTAGAACAGCAACATGGTTTTACCCATGCACTAACAAGGTAAATGCAGTCTTGCTCAGAATGAAGATTAATTGTGGAACAAAGTCCTTCACTTGCATACAAGTATACTTTGCCAAGTTTCAGGAAATTTGAAAACAGAAGCAGTAGACTAGGGCTCCAAAACAGAACAAAAAGGAGCAGTTCTCCCCTTATTTTTTTTTAGCATGGAAATCTGCTTGTTCTTGATGCTGTTGCACTTCACAAAGTAAAGAGAAAAATAGTCTTTTCTCTTTCCCAAACCTCCTGGCTTGGAAGCAGCAGCCTGCCCTTGGCAGTGCCTCTGTGCACCAGGTGGGTGCAGGACCAGGAGAACACCATAAGGCAGCACCTGTTGGCCAGGATGGGAGCTCTTGTTCCAGGGATACCCCTCACTCTATGGGCAGCTCTAGGGCTGGGGCCCAAAACTGTGCTTCAGGAGGGCTTGAAGAAGTGGTGAGCCAGAGTGAGAGGAAGCACATGGCAGGACGTGGTTGCTCCCAAACACCTGCTTCTTGAATGAGCTTTGAAACTTGCCACAAAGTCTGCAGATGTGCCCAGTCTCCCCACGGTGTTGCCACCAAAGTCATAAAGTAAGCACACAGCTTTCCGTGTAGGCGGTGTATAAAGCAACAGATCATGATGCAGAGGAAGTGCCAGATGCTGGGGGAGGCACTTTGCAGTGAAGTTTGGCAGCTGGCATAGCTTAGCGTGGATGGCGGCCTGCTGCCTGGCCTGGCTGCGTGCAGTCCTCAGTGGCAAGCCCTCACCTTGGGACTGGGTGCTCGGGAGAGAGGCGACACTTATGGCCTGTTAGCAAGGCAGAAAATAGCAGAGATTTAATAATAATAAATCAAAAATCCATGGTTCCTGCATGCATTTTGCTCTGGTGATCCCCGTGTCATGCAGTATACTGCAGTGACAGCTGCTGGCATTTCATTTTATTTAATAGATATTTAAAAGTGAAATGCACAAAAGCAAATTTTCAGCCGGGGCCAAAGGCAATGAGCTGTGCTGCTCTGGGCATGGTCTGGCACGGGTCTGGGCCATGCTGACTGCTCAGCCCCTGCCCGCTGCCTCACCGCACTGCTTCCCGTGTAGCTGGCGCTGCTGCGAGCACTGTGTGCTGTGGGGTAATGCTGCTCATGACGTTCTGACTTCCTCAGATGAAAGACGCTGTAGAACTTCAACCATTCTTTGTCTGATGATGCGTGCTTCGTTGCAGACAGTTACTTTAGTCTAAATGGTGTTAAAAAGGTAAATGGAAGGTTGAAAAAGACCTCTAAGATCCCCAAGTCCAACCCTAGCCCACCCCACTATGCCCACTGACCATGTGCCTCAGTGCGACATCTCCATGCATCTGGAACACCTCCAGGGACCGTGACTGCCCCACCTCCCTGGGCAGCCTGTGCCAGTCCCTCACTGCTCTTTCTGAGAAGAAATTCTATTTAATATCCAATATCCTGGATATTTAATATCTAATATCCTTGCCCCACAGCCTACAGTTTCACTGCTTTCGGAAGCAGTCACTGTAGCTGCAGAAGCACAGCCTGTGCATGGCAGGCTTGGGCCCATCCCCATGGCAGGGCTGCAGGCAGCCCCTTCCCCTGGCAGGCTGCAGCAGGCACAGCTTGCTGCCGTGATCACCACCATGCACTGTGCACTGCTGCATCCTCTGTTCCTCTTCCTCTCTGGGCCTTCCTTCCTCTCACAGACAGCGGGCTGGTGGCTGAGGGAAGCAGCAGCTTCCCTTCAGGATGGGTGAGCTCTTGTCTCCATGCCCTGCATTTTGGCAGCTCTGGGAGCACAGACAGAGCAAAGTGTGTGTGCGTGTCTGGCTTGTCTCTATGTTTCTCTACAAGCCTAGCAAGCATGCTGATTTGAAATTTAACCAAGCCAGATTTCCCATCCTTAGTGTTGTTTCTGCCCCCTCTTCATAGTGACGGTTCCTCCTGGGAAAACCAAATTCCCTTTTGGTGTCTGGTGGCTAAGGTCCCATCATACCCAAGATGATGCTATTGGTGGCTCTGCTGCTGAGCTCCAGACGCTGCCAGTCAACTCGGGAGGCCAGAACTCGGGGGTGCTGGGCTCCCTGCCCTGCATTGTCACCCGCAGACCTGTGGGCCTCCCGAAGGACACTGCCTCTCTGCAGCACTTTCCTCACATTTGGCTGAAAGGATGGAGGCCTAAGCCTTGTAGGAAGGAGTTAGTCTAGAATGGAAAACATTCTGAAAGTGAGGGGGGAGGAAACCTTCAAAACCATTTTGATGAGAGAGGCGAAAGTCTGCATACCTTGGAGAACACCATAGCACTGATCCCTCTTTCGCTCGCTTGCATGCATGTGGGACAGGTTTAGTTGTGGCAATGTGTGTGTTTTGGGCAGGCTAAATTGTGGTGCTCATGCCCAAGTGAAGTGTGGCTTAGAGCAGCACACAGAAATGTGAGGTTGAGGAACGGTATCTCTGAAGATCAGCTTTGGTCTTCAAAGCAGTTTCGACCTTGCCTTGCGATCGGCAGGCTGCTTCAGGCGTGGGGTGGCTTCTCTTCTCACTTCTCAGATTTTGGAACACTTGAAATTACTTGATGTGATAAGCTGCTAGCGTGACATTAATTTAAGAATGAGTTTTTATTTAAGTTCTGTCTGTTTTAGGCTTTTTCAGCTAGTGTTTTTCATCAGAATGAAGTGATGTTGGCCTGCCCCGTAGGGTGCGTGCCCGCCTTGCCCACGACAAGGAGTCAGGGACTGCCCATGCTTTGCTTGGGCTTGGATCCTCCCTCAGCTGCCTTCCCGCCTGCAAATCATGTGGTACATGATTACACTTTCTATTAAACCAGTAGAACTTACAGAAAACAGAATTTAGTAAAAAATTACTTAGGTATGTTATTTCAAAGGGAATTCCAGGGCAATAATACTTTTTTAAAAAGTTCAGCATAATATATACTTCTATCACATTTGAAGTTAGTGGAGTGGCACTGATATAAAGTTTTGCTCTTGAGTGGGACTGGGAAATTTCAGATGAGATAATCCGTCAGGGAAGAACAAGATCAAGAAAGTCTGGGGAAAACCCTGTGCATGGGTTTTATCTTTTTTCTGTTTTCTTTTTCTTTTGGCTGAACCTCTTTTATGCTTGATGGTCTTTCAATTGCTGTATAAGTCTACCCACTGCAGCCTGGGAATCACATTCACTGCTGAACAAATGCTGGCTAGTTGCAGAGCGTTGGTGGAGTAACGTACCATTTATAAAAATGCCCTGAGGGGTGGTCAGCCCTCTCTTGTGTCATGGAGGCCTGGCCCAGCCCGAGAGGATGATGGAAGGGCTTTAGGTCCAAAAGCAGCACTGCTGTAGGCTGCTGAAGGAGGCATTTTGGATGGGTTCTGCAGGACAGAGACACAACTATTTTCCTGTACCCCTGAACTACAAGGTAAGAGCTCATGGTCGGTCTGAGAGTCACATGCAAAAGGGAGAGAAAGCACAGCGTTGGAACAGTGGGCTCTTTTATTTCATGGTATTAAGAAGCTTGTCGGAAAAACAGCATTTGGGGTAGCAGTTCTGGGTGGGCTGCTGTCATTGCGAGACATGAGGGGAATAATAATTAGGAGAATAATAATTGTTTCTGAAAAGAAGAAAGCACCGTGCATTTAGCCAGTAGAATGAAATACGTACATTAACTGGGCACGCGGGCTTCTTTGCAGTAGCTGATTTATTCTTTTTTGATATTCTGTTTCTGAGTAAATCCTTGCAAAGGAGTAAGCTAATCCATATGAAATAAAGACTTCTAATGGCTATTTTTGATTAGCCTTTTTTTTTTTTCTACTAGGACAAAGCTTCTTTGAGCATGCAGTACATATGAATCCCTGGGAGAAGAGCTGGGCGTTTGAGGGATTCACATTCAGGTTCTTATCATTTTTCTGTGTATTAGAAATAACAGCGAGAAACAGTAGAGAAAAAATCTCTACTATTGTGAAGTCTGAAAATTGAAATGGTGAACTTGTGTACTTAGGAAAGCTTTTGATGTTGTTTTTGAAATGTCAAATGCTTTTCAGTTTTATTCATCATCAAAAGTGTTCTGTGCAATCTCGGGTTGCTCGGGGTTTTTGATTGCCGTTCTCACTGGTGTAAAAATACAACCAACTGGAGATTCTCCAGAGCTAACAGTAAATTGGGTAGAGGAGGCTGTATGTAAAATTCTGATTTCAAAAGTAATGTAATTTTAGCTGGAGGTCAAGGACATAATTCAAGAATATTATTCAAATTTAAGTTCGTCTTGAAAAGCAGTGAATCGAAAGTGGCTCCCTCTTACTGAAAAGATACGCTCTCTTTGTGCTAAAAGATTTGACTACTGTAATAGCCCCCTAAAGCCAGCACAGCTGGGCTCTCTTCCTTCTTTCTCTTCCTTCAGAAATGTCAAGTATACTCAGATAAGCTGCTCTCATTTACATATATAACAAGCAAAATTTAGACAAATTGAGTTATATACGATATCACTTTGGGCCAACAAAGAAGTGGCACTGGTGGTGATAAGGAGGAGGACAATAATCTGTTCTCTGAGTTTGCTGTGATGCATGGCATGAGCAGGCTGAATCTATGTGGTGGGTCCCATCACTTCCATTCTTGCAGATAATTCTCATAAGCAGATCTCTGTTTCTTTCATTGAGAAAATTAAGTTTCTTTCTGTAAATGAAGTCTTCCCTTGTCTGCCACTGACCTTGCATGGTCACGAGCAAATACCGTCTCTATTGCCCTGGCAAATCAAACTTCTCCTCCACCTACATTTAAAAGAATCCTTGTATCCTTTTCCTCTCAGCCTATGAGGTCTGTGGACTTATTCCTTTTAAGATTATAAAATTATCTTTTCCAAGTACATAGCGATAAATAGTTAGAAGACAAGGGTATTGCCTCATTACAGGACAATCCCCCCCTGGAAGGGGATTGTCAATGATTTAAGGAGAGATTTTCCTCATAAAAATTCTAAAATTATCTAAACTTCTGGGTGTGATCATCTTTCCTGTTTTTACTTTTTCCCCTGCTTATTTCTGGTAAATCAGTTGTTCTTTCTTACTGTAGCTGTGAACCTAAAGTACTTTCTGGGAAGCAAAACCTCCAGCTATGTCTTGGAGCTGTTTTAAGGAGAAAATAGTAACAAGTTGGGATGAAATAGGGAGATAAATGTCATACGCTGCTGTCAGACTGGGGAATTAAAATGTATTTATCCTACACTTCACATGTACAGTTTATTTTCTAGAACATGTACTTTCCAAAACACACATTTCATATGCAAAAGTAATGCGAAAAGTACAGGAAAGAAAGGCTGTCTCGTACTGAAAAGGATGCAGGTTTCTGAATGACCGAGGCAGCAGCAAATAATGTTTTGCAAACCTCCTGTTTTGTAAAGCTTTTCCTCCAGCATAACAGCAGATAATGCTAAAGGTGATGATAAAAACCTCTGTTTGTCTCTGAGCTCCTCTCATGACTCAGCTGTGGCAGTATCTAGTATGAACCAGTTTTAAAGCACTCTCACATTAGGTCCAGTATGAGATGTGTACAGCTGCCCACTTGTGCAATCAGTCATTTATTTAGAAATCAATTGACTGAAAATTGTATTTTCAAAGCTAGCCCTGTGTCCCTTTTTCTTTCCTTCAGACAGAAGCCAATTTCTTTTCCCATTTTGAATAAAAGGAATATCTGCCCCAGAACAAAGACGTGGTTCCCATCAATTTTAAACAGTTTTATGGCTGTTTTTTAAAGGCACAAAAATGGATTTCTTGATGTGAAGGTGCTTCTGGGTAAGAGCACGAACCACGGCAATATAATGGTACAAGAAATAGAAGGCTTAAATTGCAGTAAGGAAGCCTTTAGTTTCAACTCAGAGCCAAATGTACAAATGGCCCAAGGGCAGCGACATACCAGAAGAGCTGGCTCAGGGTGATGAAGGCATGTCCTGAGACATTTTGTGAAATGGAAAGGCCCGGCTAGGAGGATCCTCTGAGGAATGAGTTTGATAGAGCTGATCCAGTGTTCCATCTGGGAGCCTGGAGTGTGTCAGACAAGTGCTCCCAAACTGTATTTCATGTTTGTGATGCTGTGCTTGCTTCCCTACATCCTCTTCTCCAAGAAAGAATGAGAAGACAGGCAGAAAAATTTTATACATCTATCTTGTTATATCTTAGAACAATCACCTATGCTTCGACATGTACAGTCTTCCACTAAATGCAGTAGTTGAAGGGGTTCTTTTGTTTCTAATGTGCAAAAGCTGCTTTAAAGTTGCAGGATAAAACCATGCTGGTTCCTTAGCGACGATTATCAGAAAGGTTTCTTGTTCGTTGCTGTTACACGAGATAGGGTGTTGTATAAAGAGATGTTGTCATGTACTGGGCAGCCCGGTCCTCTATGGAACAGCCCTGGCCCAGTGCATGATGCTTTATAATGCTTATGGGAGGGCCAGCCAAGTTGTTGGAGCAAATGAGCTCCAACAGAGACCTTCTGCAGGGTTTCCAGAAGGAAAGAGCAGAGCCAGACTTTTGGCCAAATACTTTCTTGTATCTCTCAGTTACCTTCTAAGTTGGCTAGAAGGTGTTGAAGTTATTTCTGGGTTAGACTGGCCCAGAGCAATAAATTTCTGATCACATCAATGAGAGGAAAATCATCGTGGTGATGGCAAAGGCTGATTTTAATTGGCAGTCCAGTGTCCTGGGCAGTTTTTCTCTGACAAGCTTTTCAGATTTAGTAGATTGCATCAAGGCTAATGCTTCTTTTGGCGTCACTGATATTTTCATAATGCTGGTTATTTTTTCCCCATATTCTTACCCTTTGATCTTTAAAAAAGAAGACAAATATTCACATTCATGAGAAAAATACTGTCCTTCTCCCTCCTGTGCCCTTCCTGCAACGGCCAAGCTGGCTTTACTGCCATGTTGGGAATAATGCTGTCAGTGTCCCACCAGCAGGGCAAGCAGCAGCCGAGGAAGAAGCATTCTTCCACTGCAGAAGGTCCTGTCATGTGGCACAAGGCTTAAAGATAGGGCATCGTTCAATAATTTTTTTCAGGTGTGTTTTTTCACGGAATTCTTTGGCAGCAAAGTAATAGAAGATGGCATCCAGACAGCAGTTGAGGTTGGCTACTATCATTGACACCTGAATGAAGAGGCTGATGGTTTGTTTCAGGCGGCAGTCCACTATCACGTGCTGTCTTACCAGGCACTGTAGGCAGATTGCAAGATGGACAGGTGTGAAACATACCAAAAAGACAACAAGGTTGATGATAATGACTCGTAAGGAATCTACTTTCTCTTTGGCTCTGTTTTTGTGACTCAGAAGAATCCAGATGTTTTGTGCAGAGCAGAAAACCATCACTGAGAGTGGAATCAGAAATCCAAAGATCTCCACAGAAACGATGAGAGGGATGCTCCAGGCCTCATCTGACATGTTGTGAAAGCATTTTAAAGAATCATTCTTTTGAAACATGTATATTGGGCTGCTGCAAAGCCAAGCTACTGCCCAGATAAAACAGCAAATTAAGACTGCCCACCTGGGGGATTGATTAGCTCTACCTTCAAATGGATGCTTTAAGCAGATGTATCTGTCAACAGTAATGCAAACAATGATGAAGATACTGCCATAGGTATTGACGAAGTACAGTGACTGTATAAAGGCACACAGGAGTCCGGGTGCTTCTGCAACAGAGTAGTGCAGCTTAAGTGGGAGAGAGAGAAGCAGCAGAACATCTGCAAGTGCCAGATTGATCATGTAGACTGAGGTTTTGGTTTGTTTCTTCCAAAAACAGCAGAATACTGAGAGGGCCAAGGTGTTGAGAACCAAGCCAAGAATGAAGGTGGGGATGGAGATCCCAAACCGGAGGGTCTCTGCTAATCTGTCGATGCTTGTAAAGTTGCATTCCCCACTGATGTTGGTCATTTCTCCCCTAAACCACAGAGAGAACAGGTTAGAGATGTGTAAGACTCTCAGTTAACTCCTCTGTATATCTTGATACATCCTTTATTTAGGTGTGAAGTGAGTAATCCCATTTTCTAGCTGGTATTTAACCTTCAGCACTAGTTAAATTTTGGATTTGCAAGTGCTTTAAATTGTAATTGATGGCCTCAGATAATCTGGCAAGGATCAGCAAATGGAAGGCATTGCATCTTGATAGTTCTTAAAATATATGTATATCATTTGTTAAGAATTATAACATTTATTCCACACAAACTATTTCTTAAAAATACTTTCCATAACTTCTTTAAACTAGAATCACATTTAATTCTAAAGAAGAAAAAAATAGGTAGTTCAGGTTTTCAGTTGACCTCAACCAAACAAGTAGCTCAAAATAAATTCTAGTGAAAGTGAAAAGTTTTTAAGACAAACTTGATCAAGAGAAGAATCTGCTTTGGAGGGCAGAGAGTGATGTATAGCTCATAAGCACTACCAAATGGACCTGGAATTTTCTAAAGAAGCCAAAAAAACAGTTAGTGACATAATTTTTGTTTACTTGGCTAAAATAGAAAAAGAGGGAAAGAGCACGTAGAAATACTAGCAGAGGAAGTGGCCGTGGGCTTTGCCAAAACTTCTACCTCTGCTTTTCATACATAGGCTGATGTTGTGCTGGACTACAGAGGTATGGTGACTTTTGGCAATCTATAGGTGATAATGGGAATATCTGAAGTGGATGATCTGGGAATATCTCTGCATCTGAATAGAGAATGTATTCAGAGTTTAACACGCTCATGTTGGTAAATAATCTTGTTTCCAGCTCAAACTACTAAAATAACTGGTGCATAAATCTGAAGTGCCAACCCAGGAAATAGAAAGTATGTTACTGGTGTATCTGGAAAAGGATCAGTCTAGCCTATCTGTTAAAGGAAATAAAAGCAAACATGATTTAGGCAAATGTAGAAGTGTTAGGCCAAATCTTCCCTCAGATTTATAAATGGAAGAAAAACTGAAAACATGATTAACTAAACGAGGCCTTGGTTGATCTTGCCAGATCATTAACTTTGATGAAGTATCTGCTTTTTCAGATAAGACAAAGGCTGAAGGTCAAAAACACTTGCACTAGAAACTGATTGAACTGCACTGGAAGTAACTAAATACCACTAGACATACTTGGGATTTGAACAAGGGATGTTAAGTACGTGAGGAAATGTTTACAAGAAAGTTGTTAAGGCCTGCAGACAGGCTGAATGAAGGTTAATAGGGAGATGCTCAAATTCACCCAGCCCAGTTCTTAGCAGGTTCACCTGGTGACCCATAGCTGGCATACCCAGAGGACCAAGGAAACAGTAACCTTCCTCTGAATTTAGGAAATGCAAAAGGAAATCTGGCTGTTATCAGTGGATTTATCTGTCGGAAATGAGACAAAAAGAAAATCTTGGTTTTTAGTCAGACTGAGATTGAGGCAGTCTCTTTGAGCCAGCAAGGTGAGGCAGCTGCTTACAAAGTCATGTGATTGTGGTGCATGGTAAGCTAGAGAATGCCACTAGAGCTAGGAACGCACCAGTGCCAGATGTGCCAGGGAGCCATAGGCAGAAGCTGCTGTTACCTGGGCCAGGACAGGTAAGAGGAGATGGGGGTGTTGTGTTGCTGTGTGAGCATGTGTGTCCCATGACCAGGAGCACCCATTCAGCTGGGTAGAAATCAGATGGCATGAAACATTTTGGGGGAGCAGCAACACCTGTTAATGTAGCACTAGATAAATAACAGAAAATCGCTTGTGGTGCCTCTTAAAAGTATGAGCTTTGATTTTAACTGTTACCATGCTTCTGTATCCCCAAATGCTGCTTCTTTAGAATTCATTATCACAAAATTACAGACAGCACTGCTCCTGAAAATAGTTTCAGGAAGGTGTTAGCCAGCCTTTAAAGTGATGGTTTCAGATGTTCACCTCCAGTCCCCAGTTCTCAGAAGCTTGAAGCTTTTGATCCTTTAGCCCACCTCAAATTTAGATTTCACATCTCGAGCAGCCCACGGGAATTGCTTGCAAACTGTCTGCATGGAGTAATGATTGCCCAAAGTTATTCAAAGAATCACTTCCATTGACAAATAAGCTCAGTCATTTGATAAGCTTCATCTTTGTCACGGTGTCCACATTATTAACAACAACACTGAAGCTGAAAGATATGGAACTGAATACATCTTTCCCATCTGACAGATTGAGGAGTACCTCAGCGGGTACTGGTATGTTGTTCGCTCACTATGTATAAGTTTCATATTGATTATGTTTCCTTTGTTTGGTTATGAGAATTTCTTTAGAGATGCACCTGAAGCCTGCTCCCCCCTGCCCCACGCCCTGCTCCCCAGCAGGTGACAAAAGTAAGTCAGATTACTTCCATTTCAGTTATTCTCAGACAAACCCATGTGGATTGGTACTTACTGCTGAGATGTCATCTAGGTGCTTGCAACAGATTCTTCAGCAGGTGACTCCAGTGTGTTTCCAAATACCAAAGCCAGGGTTAGTGATCTACCACTTCCCAACTCCTATTCCACCTCCTTAAGAGACAGGCAGCGTATTTTTTCTTCTGAAGAGAATTTATTCTGTCCTCTAAGAGCTTCCTGAAGAAATTGCCTGCAGCCCTAGGATTGTTTCCGACAGCTTCTGGAAGTCAAAGGGTAATGTCAGAGCCTGGTCTTAGCACCACTCACAGGGGACTGCATGAGCTGGAGCAGACCCCGTGCTGTCACTGCTCCGCTTGTTCTTAATTCTTCCTACTGAGTGAGGATTTTCCACTTCCTATGCATTATTCAAGTATTAATGGTTTACCAATGAGCAGAAGCTCGTGGTTAAGCTAGCAGCAAATGTAATGACCTAGGAAAAAGAACACCAAGGTTTTATAGTACCAGCTTTGCTCATTTTTTTTTTTTTTTGCAAAACAATAGGGTTCATGAATGGTTTTCATTTTGTAGCTCAGATTTGAGTTCATATGGCTCTAGCTGGAATTCCCACAAGTCTATATGTTAGCACAGGTTGGGGATGATGAAATAAGGGCATGGTAATCCATGAAAGCTTCATTCATAGGAATGTCTTCATCATTAAATCTATGACTTACTTTAAGTGTATGTGTAGCTTTAATAAGGAAATGTTAATCAGATGGACAAGAACGCAGCAAACCAATCATTCTAGATCTAGCTATAATACAAAAGAGGAATGAGGAAAATTCAGGTTACTGCCTCAGCAGGGACTTTTACAGCATTTACCATAATTACCCTTTAATAATTACAAACCATGTAGTGTTACAGACTTTGATTGTATCTGTTTTCTAGATCATTATTCATGTTAGATATACATTATTCTCTTACGGATACTTGGGATAACAGAAAGATGGCTTAGTGCAACAAAAAGGAGTGAGTCTGCATCTGTTATATATTTCATCTGTAGCTGGATAATCTCTTACTATTTTATACTAAACATTTTGATTGCAATAGAATATACTTATCCTTATCACTGAAACTAAAAATCTTTTTATTCTCTAGGACAAACCACACTGCATACTTCATTAATTTTTGATCCTTAAATAATTATCAGACAACCCTAAAAATAATACTCTACACTCAATGGTAGTGCTTAATTGCTGGGAAAAAAAAATCAGTTAAAAGACAAATTCTTTTACCTGAATCCTAGCAAGAAGGTTGGCAGGATTGCTTCAGTCCAGGCTGTTATACAGAACACAAGAGCATTTGCTTAGAGACCATGCTCTGTCGGTACTCTTACTAAATAACCACATCCTTCTTTTTTTCTTCTCTCTCTTTTTTTTCCCCTATTTCAAAGGGCACAGCTCTGTGTTTTGTGTTTCTTTATATAGACGAGTGAAGGTGAGAGAGTGTAAAGGCTTGAATCCTCAGCTGTTTCCAGTGAGTAGTTGATGCAGGGGGAGCAGTTTGTCCCTGAAGCCAGACCTGGCTTTGGGCTGGCCTTCACCCTGTGTGAAGCAGCCAAGAGGCTGTTACAGGTATGTGGTGGCTACCTCCAAACTGCAGATTGTTCCTTGTGCTGGGGGGAGATGGACGAGTAGAAAGTTGTAGGAGAGACAGTCATAGAAAGAGGGCTTTTCCCCCCCGTTCTGTACAATTTGCATGCTGGAAATCAGCGGTTCTGCACTCAGCTGCTTCTGAAAGATTCAGCTTCTTACATGTGTGCAGCTGTTAAACTATTTAAAGCCAATTCAGGTGTTTGGTTCATAGTTGGAAGGTGGCAAACAAATGCTTATTGTCAAGAGGAGTGAGGTGTACAGAGCTCTAACCTAGTATGTGAGTCTTATAGTAGCCAGGACATGTTCTCTTAAAATGTGCTGCCCCTTGAACTCCCAAGACACACAAAGCTTTCAGGGATTTTTCATCATTAGCACTTTCCTAATGGAGTGTGAAGGTCTTCCTCTGCTTTGGGAGCTGTCATTTAACATACAGCACTTGGAAAGGTAATCATGAGTGAAACAGCAGAAAAATGGGAGTGTTAATCCATCTTCAGGAGCTAGCAGACAAGGGTGGAATGCTGAGGAGGACTCAAAGCTGCCTGCCAGTCTCCTCAGTTCCTGGCTGGCTGTGGTCTGGGGGGACTGCTGTCAGGTGGTCATGGTTGCGCCAAGTGACATAATATGCTGGAAAGAAAATGTAAAGAAAAGTGTATATATATATATATTTATATATATGACATTTGGCACTTCATATGTATGAGTAGAAGCAGTCCACCCCTGGACCTCCTCTGGCTGGAGTGTGAAACTCACCTGCTGGTGCCAGGAACCACTGTTCTGTGTTGTGGTAAATGCTGGCTGCTCGTTTACCTTGCATGTTGCAATACTTCACTGAGGCAGCAAACTTAGAAAAAAAAAAAGTAGCTCTAAATAGCTCTAAGTGACATTTTTCACATTGCCACCTGTTTTTGGAGGTAATTTAATCTTTATAGAGAAGTTCTGTTCTTACCACAGAAAAAGTAGCACCAGTACTGGTGGTACAGGACTTGGAGAAGGAAAGAAAAGCAATTTCTGAACAGCTTTTTTTTTCTATCTTGTTTGCAAACAAGATTGGAAGAAAAAAACAAAATAAAATACAGAACCCAGACAAAGCTTAGGTAGAGCTTGTAACAGGATGGTATGGCTGAGGAAATGAACCAGCGTGATTCATATCATTTGGGAAACAGGTTATAGAACTGGGAGGTTTCAAGGGCTTTCCAACTTCTGTCTTCTCCGAGCTGCGGGCTAGCTATGGGACACAGCAACGTGATGAATCTGAAGGCATGAAAAGAAGTCTAAGAGTGCTACTAAACATTAAAAATGCATTTTAATATCCAGTGCTGCCTTCGCTCCCTGGAATGGGTTCATTGCTCATGACTCCGTGAATTTCCCCCTTGGTGCTGCTTGCTGAAAAAAATCAGCATTTCTGCACATCAACCACATATTTGCTAAGATGGCAATTTGCTTGTGATATGTGTGGGTGCGTTGCTTGTATGTAAGCACATAATTTGTTGGTACACAGATAAGTTGTTCCTTTGTAGGCTAGCTCTTCATTTACGACTAGTACAGCTTAAATCTAGAGCATGTCTAATCTGGGCGAGCTGTGAATGACTCACTGCCATACCTGCAGATAGATTATCAGCTGAGAAATTAGAGCTTGTTTCCCCTTCTCTTTAGTGGCTGCTTGTTTAATTCTTCCCAACAAGTGCTGTACATGATCATGCTCAGCAGGGAATATTTCTGCAAGTCCCTATCATTCCCAGTGCCTTTATCACCCAGCAGTCCTGCTCACTAAATGCTCAATTCCAGAGATGTAGGCAGATATATATACCCCTGAGGTTTTTGATGGAAAAGAGATAGGATGTTATTGTTTGCTTCAGTTTTTTGCTTCTCTTTTTTTTTTTTTAATTAACCACAGAAATGTGGTGAATGCCTTTTGCTAGCCCTGCCTAGAGACAACAGTTTTATCAGCCTTACCCTTTGCCATTATTGCATTGCAGCTACAGAAAAAAAATAGTGGTCAGTGGGGAAGAAATAACCTAAATAAAAGTCTGAGTAACTAAAAGGACGCATACAAGCAAACAACGTGCAAAGCTTATGGCAAAGATAAGTCTGAGAGACTGTTCAGCCTGGAGAAAACAGAGGGGGGATTTTATCAATGCTTATACGTTTATAATGGGCTGGAGTCAAGTGGATGGGGCCAGGCTCTTTGCAGTGCTGCCCAGCGACAGGGCAAGGGGCAGTGGGCGCAAACTGGAGCACAGGAAGCTTCATACAAGCACAAGGAAGAAGTCTTCTTTGAGGGTGACAGAGCCTTGGAGCTGGCCACCCAGAATGCAGATGGGATCTACTTCTCTGGAGACACTCAGGGCTTGTCTGGGTGCTTTCCTGTGCAACCTGCAGTAGGGAACCTGTTCTAGCAGAGGGGTTGCACTCAGTGATCTCCAGAGGTCCCTTCCAGCCCCTGCAATTCTGTGATTCTTTGGGTTTCTTTAGAGACTCGTGATTTTTCTCCATGTTTTATCCTTTAGATGCAAGCACTGCTGTTGCTAAGCCAGGTAGCACTTGTCATTTTCAAGGACTGAGAACCTGTTTCAAAGGACACACATCCATGCATTGCAAAGCCACATTTATTTGCATTACAGCAGCATGAATACTGCTGTTCTTCTTTAAGTGGAAAATATATCAAAGCAGCTTTGCAGTTCAGCTTTCACAAATGTCTAAAATCTGTATTCTTTTGTATTTAATGGCCAGAATGGAATGAGCTTGGTTTCAGATCTAGAATTAGGATGCTCAAATGCAAATGAATCAAATTTCAAAAATGAGGTCTGACAAATTTCTGTGCCACTCTGGAGGTGTGTGCTACTTGCTCTCCCAGAGAACTATAAAACATAGACTTAGTCATCCAGAGCAAAAAGAGTCAGGAAAAGACATTGCCCAGTGAAGAGGCGGGAGGTGAGTGAAAAACTGTGTCCGTCCTTGAGAATAAAATTCTGGATGCAATGAAGAAGTAGAAGGCTCATCAGCCCAGACCTGAGTCTAATTCTACCTCAATGTAATCTTCAGTGGTGTGCTGTGACTGGCATCTGATATTTTTGTGTGTCTTTGAGTTTTCAAATACTGGATGGACAAAGTGAGTTAAGATATTAAGTTGTCCTGTTCTGAGCAGGCTACAATAGCTTGCTACCACAAAATTGGCCTCTTTTTAGGAGGTCTTCTAACTCCAGCTCATCGGTACACTCATAGAAAGGAGAACTACCCAAAGAGCCAGTGATGGGAAACACCCACATTCAGCTTCTGTGACATTGAGACCTTTAATGGCAACAAATGCAGTAGCTCTTGGAGCTGGCCACCTATGAGTATAGATTCATTCCTGACTTCATTTAAAGAACCGTACACAGAAAGTATTGCATGTTGAGAGGAAAGAAACTGGTCAATCTGGTGAGCAGTCTGTCAGGTGCTTGGGTATGACAGTAATATTTCTGAAGCACAGATCTTCAAACTATATCTGATCCAGAAGCTCACTAACAGGATACCAAGCACACAATGTGGCATCTTCCTCATAGCTTCAAAGGGCCACAATCCACATCTGAGATACAGAGCAGCTTGCACATTGCCGAAGCACTTCTGGTCATGGATGTACCAAAAAGCTATAACTTCTCTTGGGTGTTCCTAGACAGGCAAGCTGTGAGCTTAGCCCTAGTGAAACTGTGTAAGAATAGACACAAGGCTTCCTGCGTGAAGAATATACACAGAGCTAGCTGCGCAAATGTGCTTTGCAGCCTGCTCCAGTGAGATTTTCCAGCACACCCCACCTGTGCCAGCTGAGAAGGTTTGTGGTTACTCTGCTGGTTTTGGTGAAGCCCACCTCAGATGCAGTCTACCAAAATGCACATGATTCTTACAGGTGTTTCTATGAGATTTATACAGACAGCATCTTTTGAGGAGCCCCCTAGAAAGGGAAAAATGTGAGGTTACTACGTTGATCTTCTAAAGTAGAGAACAACTTCTCTTTTATGAAGTTGTTACGCTTACTGAACAGCGGCACTGCTGGAGGAAATGGTGCACAAAAACCTGAAGTTTCAAAGGTAGCAATGGCAAATTTCACATCCATCTGGTAAAAAGAAATAATGGTTTGCAGCAGTGTGGGTATGAGGCACGCTGGGACCTGGGCAGGTGGACCACACAGCTCCTTGGAAGGTCTCTGAGCTCAGGCTCCTATGGATTACAATGTCATATTGCAGGATATATATCTTATCAGACAGTATGTGGTTCTTACACATTATTCTTTTTCCTCATACCAGGAGAGATCAGATCAGGGAGCGATGTTATGATCACAGTCTGCACCATTTAACATAATACTCTAATAAATGGTGTATAGAATATTTTTTCTTCGTTAGAGTACTTAGAAAAGCATTTTATTCTAAGCCTTTGCATTGCATTTGATGATGAATAACAAGATGACAAATGTTATTTTCTTTGCATTTCAGTTATACCAAGTGTTACCTGGCCACTGTTGACTAATGGAAGCCAACAACCTTCACTACAGTCTGGCACAGAGGGATGGCAGTGAAGAAAAGTGGCAGCAGCCATGCTACCCATGCCTGCCTTGCATAGTCATTCCTGTACTTCATGTGGAGCTGCCTTGTCTGAGGGTTTATGCACACCCAGTGCTATGACTTCCTGAAAGATGTATTTCTGTTGAATGGCTTGAATTGAAAAAGTGCTGACTTGTATAGAAACTGCACTTTTTTCCCCCCAGTTTTCTGTAATATTTCCTTATCCATCTCTCCTCAGTGACTGGCATTTCTGGACAGAAAGCCTCACACACCCAAGCCTATAACTGCAATGGACTGGAGTTGAATGAAAATGGCAGGTTGGCCTAAAAGCAACATTTCCCACAGCTGAGATGTGGCCTGGATCATTGCAGATAGAGTGAAGTCTGCCATTTTACGTCTCTGAACTTCATTGTGAGGGGTCCACTTGGGCATTTTTGCTCTTCACCACCCTAGAAATGTGTAAATGTTCATTACCAGCAAGCTGCAGTTCAAGGACAGGTTTAACTTGTGGTACTAGGTTTGCAATATTTGATGGAAAGGGGCAGGTGCATTGCTGCTTGATGGTGGCTGCGATCTCCCTCTTCTTTCACTGGGAGCACCTCAAATCTGGAGGGGCTAGATAGACAAGTGCTCCTTTTTAGGGCCTGATGAGATAGTGTTCTCATGTTTTCAAAAGCACTGATTGCCAGAATTGCTCAAAGTTGTAGAAGAGGGGGACCTAATAAAGCCATGGCCAAAGGCAACGACTAGTTATCTCAGCACTGCTGTAAAGTATATGCGTATGTGCATTTCACACTGCTTGCCATCTCACTTGTCAAGAGCGAGAAGGATGTATGAGAGCATGAGAAATCAAACTTAGTTTGTGACTAATAGATCTGATAGGGATCCCTTAGTAGCGATCACACAGCAGATTGAGATCCGTCTCAGGAGTCTAAGAGCAAGAACATTAAAAATAGCCTTACTCTTTGTGGTCTCCTGACTGATGTTCTTCTGACAGTAAGCCAGGAAAGCTGTTACTAATTTGATGCAAGACTATTTAATGGGAGAACTTTAATCTACCTTACACCTGTATGCTATGGAAGTCTAAAATACATTAAAGCTAGAAAATGGGTGTTTATCTCTCTCTTTCTGAGCCAATGCCACTGAAAGGAACGAGTTGGCTGATTCCAGCTAAACATTAAATAGATATTAGTATACTGTGAAAAATGTCACTCAAAGTGTCTGCATCAAGATATTTTTGGATCTTTGCAGAATATGCTGCTTCCACTGCAGTTTAAAACAATTTTCTATGCTATAATCATCTCTTTGTTGTTGTACCCTGTTCAAGGCATTTTGGTCACTGTTACAAAAGGTTTGTGAAGGTCTGAAACTGCTGACATAGAGCAAGCCTGAAGGAGAAGCCACAGCTTGCAATCTCTATTGTCTCAAACCCAAGTTTCCAAGGCAATGCCATGCATGTAGCTGGATGGAAGCATCAAAGCCCATTGCCCTTGAGGTCGTTTGTTCCCATCCTGTGTTGGCAGTGTTCTGTGTGTACGTGAAGTTCCTCAGCTCCAAGACAAAGAAGCCAGAGCATGTGGCTGTACACAAAGAACATCTCCTGTGCTTGTCTGCTGCTCGGTTGATAAGCAAAAATGCCTGTGAAAGAAGCAGACACTAAATAAGAGGTAATTTATTTTCTCCTAAAACTCAGTGGGCCTTAGCTAACAGTTATTCTGGGATTCTGTAGGAAAAAAGAGTATAAAACCAGTTATACAATATGTTTCATTAACGTGTGTTGTCTTTGCACTCTGGGATTTCCCCATTTTTGCTGGTGTAATGCCAAATTGCCACTACAGACCAATGTGTTTTCAATGGTGCTTTAATGTTTGGTTGAGCATGTCCCAAAGGATTGCAGAGGAATGAGACCAGCTCTGACACCCCACAGTATGAATGGTGCTGCCCAAGGGACAAGGGTGTTTGAGACACGAGCTGAGACTCATTTTCATACTGGTGTTGTCTCAGCTGGATGATGGCAATTAGTTTGCCTATGGCTCACATGTTGCCTTAGTTTGGTGTTTTTCTTGAAGTTTCTGCACAAATTGCTCTTGTCACAACCAAAGTGCACACTCCGCAGTCTGCGTCCCCTCATCTTGGCACTTAGATCTGTGGGTATGAGAATGTCAACCCTGCTGCTGCCACAATGTATCTTGAGAAATCCCAGAGCACCAAACTCCCAGATTTAATCACTGAGATGTTTAATGTGGAGATGCAGCGGGTGCTGCTGAGAAATACAAAGTGTCCAAGAGGATCTAGTCAGATATGACAAAAAAAGATTTATTTTTTTTTTAAAGAAAGTTTAAGAAAATGCTTACAAGAGTGATTCCTGCCTTTACTTCAGATAGGTTTGAGTGGTTGCCTCTGTAGGTAGGGGAAACACAACCCGACAGTGCCATCTTGAGGAAGTGACAAAAGGCATCAAGGTGGGTCTTGGCTTCTTGTCATGGTTCTCTCTCTCTCTCTTGACATATATATATTTGTGATATATATAAATGTGACCACTGACAAGTGTCTTTACACACAAGTTAGAGTGAACAAACGGCTTCGGAAGTAAAATTGCACTGCACGTGAGTATAATCATGCCTTACACTTACAATGATAACCTTCCAGCTTTCTGCTACAAACCAAGTGCTAGAGATTTATTTGAAATGTTGAAAAGGTCTGTTCCCTTTAGCACAGATGCATTCTTATAAACAGCCGGTACAGAAAAGCCTCATAACATGAAAGGGATCAAGAGGGCAATCTGCAGGAAAGTGAAAAACCCCAAACAAATGAGAAGAACTTCTCAAAATGCCAAACAGTAGTAGAGTGGTTGAAACTATCAAACTATCACACAACCAAACACAGGCATTTTCTGAACAAAGAGTAAAGAAAAAAAAAAAGAGTAAAATCTTCTGTTCCATAAGTTTTGGCAAGTAACTTCACCAGGTTGATCTCTCTTAGAGCGGTTGCTAAGACCAAGCAAGTGGTGCTTACAGAGTGATTGTTCCAAGGTGGCTGAGAATCTCATGAAGGTAGACTATCAAGTAGGAATTTAACTGTACTCTTGCCTTGAAGTCTTGTGCGTTTGGACTCCTTGCTGACCTCAGGGGTTAATTTGTAGAAACACACCATGAGTGACATATTTTGGTCTTAGCACAAAGAGACTTCGCGGCCCTTGATGACGGACCCATACTCATCAGCCATCACTGTAGCCCAGGCAAGTCAGGCAGCTGGAAATCTTCTCTCCAGTGTTGCTTTTGTGATGCTGGACTTAAATTTTCTAGGGGAAGAAGTTCCTTTGCAAACCATTTCACTGAGCCTAAACTTACAGCTGGGATTGTTCTGAAGCACCAAGATACACAGTGGCAGCTTGCCAGATGTGCAGATACTCCTCCAATTCTACCTTAGTTTTGGCATGGAGGATTTGTTAATCAGTCACTAGTGAAACATACAAGCTCAGCTTGGTCATCACTTTAGCCCTGGCAGAATTTTCCTGGTGAAGCCATCTGGGGGGCCCTGTGGTGCATGGTACTAACATTACACTGTACCTCTGCGAATCTTAGCATTCCCCATTGTTTAACAAAAAAGTCTTAAACTGAAGTTAACACCACAACACACTGCCTCACAGCTTTGACATTCTGAAGACAGCAGTTGTATTGCTGTGTTTGCACAGCTTGCCATGCAGCTTTTGTCGCCTCTCTCTGATCTCCCACAGCAGTGGGTGGAAATGCCGACCTGCTGCAGCCAGAGGGAAGGGGCTTTACCCTTCTCCTCTCATTCATCTCTGATGACTTACAGTCAAGAAATTGGTGCATAAAAGAACAAATGTAACAACTGTGTGAAACAGCAGTTGAATTTTCAGATTTTTATCTAATCACAGGGACTAGAATAATTAATAATGCTGCAGAACAAATGGATGTAGCTTATGAATGAATGAACGTATTGTTTTATAATGATATTTCTATGTTGTTACATGTTATGAAAACTACTTTATCTGCATACTCTTAAGTATTTCAAATCGTATTGACAAGTTGGATGAACAGTTTGGGAAAGGAAGAATGCAATGGATCATATATCCATTCATCCGCATATGTAGAGATAGGATCAGGAAAGCCAAGGCACAGGTAGAGCTGAACTTGGCTAGGGGTGTGAAAAATAACAAGAAGGGGTTCTACAGGTACATAGGCAAGAGAAGACAAGTCAAGGAGAGTGTTCCCCCTCTGGTAAATGAGGATGGAGAATTGGCTTCCTCAGACGTGGAAAAAGCTGAGGTGCTCAATAAGTGCTTTGCCTCGGTCTTCACTAGTAGTCAGGCTCCCTGTGTCTGCCAGGACCCTGAACCTTGAGGTGTGGGTGAGAGGAGCGGATTTTGTCCCACTGTAACAGTGGAACAAGTTTGAGACCTCCTCTTGAAACTGAATGTGTGGAAGTCCATGGGGCCAGATGACATCCATTCTAGGGTTCTGAGAGAGACGGCTGATGTGGTTGCCGAGCTGCTCTCCATCATATTTGAAAAATCATGGCTGTCCGGTGAAGTCCCCGGTGACTGGAGAAAGGGAAACATTACTCCTATTTTTAAGAAAGGGAGAAAGGATGACCCGGAGAACTACAGGCCGGTGAGCCTCACCTCTGTGCCTGGGAAGATCATGGAGCAGGTCCTCCTAGAAGACATGTTAAGGCACATACGTGACAAGGAGGTGATCCAAGACAAGGCAGACCTTGGAGATTCACCAAGGGCAGATCTTGCCTGACCAATCTGGTGGCCTTCTACGATGAAGTGATGGCATTGGTGGATGGGAGGAGGGCGATGGATGTCATCTACTTGGACTTCTCCAAAGCCTTTGACAGGGTCCTTCATCACATCCTTCTCTCCAAATTGGAGAGGTATGGATTTGAAGGATGTACTGTTCGGTGGGTTAAGAACTGGTTGGCTGGTCGCAGCCAAAGGGTTGTGATAAATGGTTCTATGTCAGGGTGGAGGCCAGTCATGAGTGGTGTCCCCCAAGGCTCAGTCCTGGGACCGGTGCTCTTCAATGTCTTTATCAATGACATAAATGATGGAATCGAGTGTACCCTCAGCAAGTTTGCAGATGACACCAAGCTGAGCGGTGCAGTCGATACACTGGAAGGAAGGGAAGCCATCCAGAGGGACCTGGACAGGCTGGACAAGTGGGCCCATGAGAACCTAATGAGGCCTCGTGCAGGGTGCTGCACTTGGGCCAGGGCAATCCCAGGTATTTGTACAACCTGGGGGAAGAAGTACTTGAAAGCAGCCCTGCGGAGAGGGACTTGGGGGTCCTGGTGGACGAGAAGCTGGACATGAGCCAGCAATGTGCGCTGGCAGCCCGGAGGGCCAACTATGTTCTGGGCTGCATTAAAAGAGGAGTGGTCAGCAGGGAGAGGGAGGTGGTGGTCCCCCTCTACTCGGCTCTTGTGAGGCCCCATCTGGAGTACTGTGTCCAGGCCTGGGGCCCCCAGCACAAGGACGTGCAGCTCTTGGAAAGAGTTCAGAGGAGGGCGACCAAGATGATCAGAGGGCTGGAGCACCTCTCCTATGAGGAAAGGTTGAGGGAACTGGGCTTGTTTAGTTTGGAGAAGAGAAGGCTCCGGGGAGACCTCATTGTGGCCTTCCAATACTTGAAGGGAGCGTATAAACAGGAGGGGGATCGATTGTTTGTGAGGGTGGATAGCGATAGGACAAGGGGGAATGGTTTTAAGCTGAGACAGGGGAGATTTAGGTTAGATATTAGGAGGAAGTTTTTCACACAGAGGGTGGTGACGCACTGGAACAGGTTGCCCAGGGAGGTTGTGGATGCCCCGTCCCTGGAGGCATTCAAGGCCAGACTGGACGTGGCTCTGGGCAGCCTGGTCTAGTGGTTAGCGACCCTGCACTTAGCAGGGGGGTTGAGACTCGATGATCTTTGAGGTCCTTTTCAAGCCAAGCCATTCTATGATTCTATGATAAAGCTGTACACATAGTTTTACATGTAGGATCTAGGTCTTAGAGCAGCTTGGAGATGGAGCATGGTTAGAGATGAAATGGAAGGTTATGTAGGAAAAAAAGTCAAGATAATTATAGAATAAGCAATTGTTTAAGGTTTTAGAGAGCAGTGTTCAGTCTTGGGTGCCTCTCCTAAAAAAAATAGAGAAAAAATATAAAGCAGTCCAATTCAAGAGAGTAAAATGGGAAGAAATACAGTGAGTTACTTCTGAAATGCAGAAGTGGCTGAGCTCAGAGCACAAATGTTGAAGTGTGGAGGGCATAAATAGGTCTTCAAACACATTCATGATAGCTATTAAGATGAAGGGAATAGATAGTTTACTATATCCCCTCTGCAGATGAGAAAAGAAATAATGGCTTTACACAGCAGCTGGAAACGCTCTGCTCAGAAACTAAAATAAACTCTTGTAGCTGAAGATAGCTGAGCACTAGAAATACCCCTTGCTGCGAGGTGTTATTAAAAGCAATTTAGACATGTTTCTGCTTGCAGTAATACCAGAATGCTACAGCTGGCCCTTCTTTAGATGGCCTCTTCTTGCCTTTTCTGCAACTCTGTGTTTTCACATGCAAAAGACTGAGTTGAATTAGAAGTATTGCCCTGGATAATGTGACAGCTGTGTGTGTGTTAGTGCTGAGGGTGCAAAGAAGACCCCAGCTGACTGGGCTCCTTGAGTACCAATCAGTGTAATCCCAGAGTGTCATAAACTCTTCCCTTAATATTAGTCCTCCTTATTTTCTGCAAGTTGACAGCAGAGAGATATAGAAAAGGGGAGAGAGAAGGAAAGAAAAAAAGGATGTGATGAGGAATTAATGCCATTTTTCTTCAGATGCATCTTTACCACATGTCATTTGTAGACAAGAGTACGTGCTACTGAAGAAGTCCTTTCTGGGCTACTCACAGGAAACTGAGGTAGAGGAGCATGTGTCTTATTTTTGTGTTAGAATCTCAAAGTGTTGTTTAAAGGGTATTAGCTCTAACTTTCACTGCTAATTCTACCTGGTTAAAAACAAAAGGTAGCATCTACACGGAGCTTTTTCTCCTAGAAGGATAGGTCATTTGATATAATTTGACTAATGCTTAAATATCTGTAAGTATATTATTCTATTGCCAAAAGCACTGGTGCTGTAAATGAGGGTAGAAATACCATGCAGCTGCAGCAGACATAGATGGCAGATCTGAGGCTTGCTGCTAATTGTTGACTAAAAGTCACTCTTTTGTGGATTGTAATCTAGTAAATAGCCACAAGGAAGATATCTGCTTAACAGTAAAAGAAATGCCTAATTTTTACTTTTAGGGAGAACCACTTCTGATAAACACTGAGATTCTGCTCTGTCGTGCTAGATTTTAATGATGAGAGCTTGCCCTGTTGTCCTGCCTGCGCTGTGTTAAATTAATGATGGTCATAGCATTGATTCTAACTGTCAGGGAGCTATTTTTACACAACTCTGGTTTTAGCAGTAATTTAGGATTTATTAATACTTTTATGATATGATTTATTGTAAAGTTAGGCTGCATGATTCTTAGTAGCATTTTATCAGCACTTTGTAAATTCCATTCAGTCACTGACTACAGCCAAGTACAGCAACTTAGTAAAATGTTCAAGAATGGCAAGGTTCCCTTGAAACTTATGTGCATGTTATTGGAGGGGTGAATTCTAAACTCAGCTGCGTGCCCTAGGACCTTCTTCCTGCTGGTGAATTACTCGCCCACCCTTTCGTTGGCTCTCAGGGGGCGATGGGATCTGTCCCAAAAAGGGCTCCTCTTCTTTGAGTTCGATCAGTGGTGAATCTCAAGAAGTTTACCCTGAAAGGCGTTCCAGCCCAGGAAGAGATCAAGGACCACAGCTCACCGCAAACCTCAAGAGGCTCTTTGCTTAGACCCTCACTTATAGGACTGCAAGATGACTGTCTCTAGGCAGATAACTTGCAAGTCTGGCCACAATTCAGGCGAGGCCATCTCCCAGCCATACAGTTCCAGTATTCCCAGGCTGTACAGCTCTGATCCCTCTCAGATCAGGCCAAGGAGCCAGAGAGACAGTGTGGTCAGTGTGCCGGATCGTCCCAGTTCACAGCACTTGAAGTAGCAAAAGCATGATGGGGGCTTACTCTGTGATCACAGAGTGGCCTGGAGGACTGTACCAACCGCAATCCACCCTGTGACTGAAGTCAGTTCATCTCCTCACAGAGAGACAGTGTAGTCACCTCTTAGCTCTGTGCCTGTAAACTAATGACATTTTTTTCTTCTTTTCAACATGCCCAATTATGTAAGGTGAAAATTTAGTGTTGTACACAAGAGGGAGTTCTTTCAGCAGAGCAACTTGTTTAGCCCTCCTCCAAACCCTAGCGTGTAAAGTAATAGTTACAACAAACATGATCCAACCAGAGGTAGTAAAATCACAGTGAAACAGGACCTCTCACCGTCACTATTCTCCATTCTTCTTGACTCTTTCCAGTACTTCCAGTCCAGTTGTATAGATCTTTTCTGATACATACAGTAATAGTTTTGAGAGCTTTGTCAAGGTGTATTTCAAGCGGCGTGCCAGACCTTGCTGCTGACAGAGGTCAGGCTTCCCTCTAGTGGTTTGATACCTTCTACACAGCCCCACAGGCAACTAAGTTGGGCCTGTTAGGTTTTAGAGCTCTCCTTAGCTTTTGACAGGTGTATGTGGGTGCAGGTGTTTCCCATCAGAGCAGCCTCCAGCTCAGCAGGGTGTACCTGGTGAGTGCTGGCTGCAGTTGGCCTCTCTGACTTTGCCTGGTATGATGCTGCACCAAGCTCTGGTGTGTATAGGGACGTGTGCTGACTATGCTCCAGAAAATAGAAGTCCATAGTCTGTTTGGATATTTAATTTTTAAAGATAATTTTATGCGTATAAAAAGTGATTCAATTTGCTCATTGAAGGCAAAAAAATCTCCTGATGTGCCATTATATGCCAAGACAGACCTACAGCACAGACCCCAGTAAACTGGGAAGGTCTCTGTAGGCTTACAGTTTGTCACAGCAAGGGTGGCCATCTCTTCAGCTTTGCAGTACGGTGCCAAGGCCCTGCATCTGCCCTTTCCTGGGCTCAGGTGCTGTTCATTACACCAGTGTTTGTGTAGGTAGCATTGCAGCTGGGGCTGGGCCAGCAGAGGATGTGCTGGAGTCACATTTCCCACCAGCCTGAAATCACTAATACAGTGTGACGGACTTAAGTCTGAGCCAAAGGAGAAATCTCTGGCTTCCAGTGGCTGAAGCAGATGTTTTTAAAAGACCCAAGCAGTGTGAAGTCTAGGAACACAGCTCCTTCAAACACCTGTAAAGGTAGCTTGAGCACAGAAGCAAATTGCTGCATTGCTGTCAATGGTTTACAGGCATTCGGCCTGGTTCTGTGATGAATGGGGTGGGAGACCCACGTACCCACGCCCTGGGAAAGGGAAAAGGGAAAAAAGGGTAGGGAGATGGGCCTGAGAACAAAACAGTGGCAACAATCTGAGGAGAAACAAACTAATTTACTAAATAAGATATCAGAATGCAAAATAACACACTATAATACAATATAATTACAATTTAAGCTGATAAATCCAATACAATGAGAGAGAGTGTCCAAAATTAAAGTAGGCCTTACTCTAGTACCAACAGTCAGATGGCTGGGGAGCGAGATGCTGCCGGGACGAGAGACAGGCAGAAGGAAAACAGGTCTCGTGATCTGCCAGTTTTTATCTTTCCCTCTGACAGGAAAACGGTAACAGGGCAGCAAAGTCCCCTGGGGAATGTAGTAGTCCTTCTCTTCTGAGAACCAGGTACATATACTACATGGTGTTATGATGTGAAATACCAATAACTGAAAATCATAAAACCATGACAACCGCGAACCAAACCGTTCAACCAACATACCAAAAAAAACCCACCAAATCCAACAAAAACAAAGTAAACACTGCTCTAAGTCTGGAAATCCCAACTGGAGAACATTGACTGGACCTTCTGGCTCATACAGAGCATCTATGAATCAGGAATTCAAGAAACCAGCTTACTCTTACAGCAGTTTAAACAAAATAAGACATATACTAATCTACCAGTGCCTTTTGTTCAGAAGTGTTAGTCATGGGGGACTCCTAATTTCTCTAGTTTTGCAAACCTTATGCATCAGGAACCGAACTTACGTAGGAGTTTTTGTCCTTCCCCTCATCCAGACCGCAGCATCTGCCGTTTCTTCCAGATGCTTACTTGCTTTCTGTTCCCCTGATTTCCTTCATGTGCCACTGCTACATTTTGTCACCAGCACAGGGAAGAAAGCAGAAAAAGGCAATATTTTTCTCTCTAAACTAACGTGCTATTTCCTTTTCACTGGAGACTGAATATTGCATTCACAATGTTTTTTCTCAAATCGGTATTATTACAAATAATAGAGGATGGTTCATGGAGAGTTTTTCTTCAGCTAATGTTTTTAAAATGAATCTTGAAATACTTTTGTTTTCCTTCCTTTTTTTTTTTCTCCTAATTTTTGTGTTACAGCTTTGTGGTCAATTGACGTTGCTGAAGTAACTCTGACGTCTCCTGTTTGTTGGTCTTGAACTGGTTGCTTATTGAGTGAAATAATTTGATAGCCTGAGCATTGTTGGTCAGACACAGGCTGTTCTGGCACAAGGTGGAGAAGCAAAAGGGCGGATGAGGAGGCTGGAAGATTGGCTCCACCCCCATTCTGTCCGTTGGTGCCATGTTGACTGTGGAACTCAGCACTAAAGCAGGGCAGAGAGGATGACCTTGTCGCTGGTGCTAGAAACTTCTGCTGTGCTTGTCGTTGAATATGAACAGTTTGGAGCAGACCTGGAATAACCATTGCACTGTCCTGGTGCCTGCTTAAGCAAAGGGTGACTGATGGTCCTGTGAAATCATACTGGCCCTGTGTTAGCATGTGATGGAGGTTGCTGGCCTTCACTGACCCTGGAAAGGTGGGTGAGGTTACACCAGAAATAGCAGTAATGCTGCTTTTAGAGAAAAGCACTGGGTTTTCATGACACCAAGTCTCCCTGCTGCCCGTGTCAGCATGGGTTATAAACATGTTCAACAGCAAGAGGGTAAATACAGGCCTGAGGACAAGCTCTATCAGCTGCTGCTCTTACCTGTGAATTCACCTTTCTGATGAGAGAAAGTGTACAGTTTTCACTTGCATGCATTCCCCTCAAAGTATTGCTGCCTGCCAGCCCTGCTGTTTGCCCTTCATTCCATGATCCGCAGTAACTGTGGGGCAGCTGGTGGCTGTCAGTGAGAGGTGCTGTGGAAAGGAGCAGGCTTGCACAGCTCAACCCTTCACAAGCTCACGGTTTAAAGGAAAATGGCCACGTGCTGTGGTTTTAACATCTGCCCTGGCATAAATCTGCTGTGATGATTCAGTTTGTCAGTGTGCTCACACCTCCAAATAGCGGGGATACAGGTTTACAGGCAGCCAGCCTTATGGGAAGATCTGTCTTTGATGTTCCTTTTCCTAATAAACATAACGTGACCATCACATCTTGGTTTTAGATTAGGAGTAGTTCTCAGAAAAGGGAAGAAAAAGAATGTGAGAGATAGTGCTAAAACTGATAGGAGTTGGACACCTCTTGCAGAATGGTTTCTTTTTCTTGCATTTGTTTTGTTTGGTTTTTGTTTGTTTATTTTGCTTCCTATCAGCTTCGCAGCACAATTTTGGGTGCATGAGAAGAAGCTCCTGTGGTTTCTCCTTCTGTATGTACTGAGTGACGTACTGCTTGGGAGCTGAAAATGGAAGGAACTGGGCCAAGCACAAGAGTGACAAATGTTATTTAGCATCTTTAGTTTCACACAGCCCTGTCTGAGAGCAGAAGAGCAATTCCTCTTTCCCTCAGTTTTGCCAAAAAATGAAAGAAAGTAACAGCTGAATAGGGAAATGCTTCAAGGGAAGCTAGAGTAAGGCAGGAGGGGTTTGTGCATCTATGAGGAAGAGGAAAGTGTCGAAATACACCACTGGAGAAAAATCAGCCTTGGGTTTACCAACCCCCAGTCACACTGTGCTGCTCTGCCAACTGAAAGTGTCGTCTGCACTTCCTAAAGGGAGAACATCCACCATCCACCAAACAGAGAAGTTACAGATGTGCCGGCTGGTGCGCTCCTCCTGGCTGCACTGCGGGTGCCTGGGGTTTGCCTGACACTGGGGTCTGGGAGTGAGGCACCTGAGGTCCTGGGTAATGCCACTCAGGTCTCATATGGTCACTGGCCAGACCCAGTGGCCTGAAGAGATTAAAATTAAGGTTTCAGTTCTTCTGTAATTACTTGGTTGCCACTGAGAGAAGTAGAAGAGCATTGAACAAAAGCTGTGTTTATATTATGTTGTTGACCAGAACAGCAGTGGAATATCTGATTTACCGTAACAGTGTAGATTGAAGAGGAATTTCTTCTTTCCTGACCCCAGATCACTGCTGGCTGTTAGCAGCTCCTGCCGGTGCTGCCCTGCCGTGGTGGCTGCTGAGCAGCTGTCCATGGCTGCCTCTGCTGTGGAGCCAGATGAGATTGTGCAGTTCCCTTCCATCCACCACCCAGGGCTGTTCTCAGAAGAAATGGTCAAATGATCCTTGGTACGGACAGCAGTGCAAACTTAAGCAGGCTGTGAAATAGCTCTGGCAATGTGGAGGAGCTATGCAATCCAGGTGTGTGTGTGTACTTTTTCCTGCCGTTAGGAAACATGATGTCTCTGTGCTGGCGACATGAAGTAGGGCCTCTGATGGTGCCCTGAGAAAGGCCCACCAGTCCTTCAGTTCCTGCCTGGTGCTATGTGACTTCTGGTGGAGATGTGATGTTGCTAGAGCCAATTTTTATGTGTTAACAAGTGGCTTTGAGCTGTGATACCCACAAGGCCAAAAGACCAACAAAGTTGTAGTTGTGGTTTTGAGCCTGACAACAGTCTTGCTAGAAATATCTGTGCCAAACTTCAACCCAACCCAGAACAAACTTCTGTCTGGCTTGAAAACTGAGGGCCAGAAGGGCAAAAGCATGAAGTGTTCACATTGGTAGAAAAAAGTTGGCAGAGAAAAGTGACATGAGAGCTTTGAAGCTGGTAAAGCTGCCGACAGAGCACTGTATTTCAGGCAGATGGGGCTGCAGATGCTGCAGCCTGTTAGTGCCTTCATGGAGGGCAAGGAACACACGGTGTCAGATGCTATCCCCGTCTGCTGTGTGAGCTGCCCATGTGGGACAGCTGCTCCCATCGGAGTGACTGGGTCATGGTTCTGAGCCCTCAATCAGAAACTGAGGCACACGGGAATGCTTCTAACTCAGGCTAACAACTGTGAGCCACCCTGATTTTCACTTCCCCAGCAGAGCCCTCTTTCTGTCTTCGATGAAAGCATCTCTAAACTGTGTCATAGTTTCTTGGTGAGAGCTTTCGCACTTTCCCCCCACACCTGACATCCAGTTGAACTCTCATTTTTCAGTCAGCCACCCCGACTGTGCTTGGCAGCAGGGTTCAGTTATAGTGTGACAGCAATGGAAAGCCCCAGGCAGGAAAACTGGTGAGAGACATCACCAGACCTCAGCAAGCAACAGCATGAAAGCTGGAGGTCATTTTGGATGTTATCTCGCAGTGTGCTTGTGTCCCAGCTTGTGCAGCCACCTCTGGCATGCTACAGCAGCTCTGCATGTGCTGTCTGGTGATTTGATTTTGGTAACCTGTCCGTTCAGTGCTTGTGAAGAGGATCACACTGGCTCTGTCCAGTTGTGTTGTTGCTTCACGGAATCATAATTAATGTTGCACAGATGCCCACGCGAGATGTTTGTGCCTGCCTGTGTCCTGTGGCTGCTGAGAAGACTCCGTCTTCTCAGGGCAGGATGCGGCCAAGCAGCCCTCCTGCCCTCCTCACACCAGTACCCTAACAACATGGAAGGCATGGGGTTGGCATCAGCCAGACTTGTCACTAGAGAAATCTGCAATGTCCTGAGGACAACTTATGCTGTGGAGTGTTGTCTACGACAACATACTAAGGCTTCCCTTCCGTCCGCACCTCCGCGTGCAGGGGCATACGGGACACATACACGGTATGTAGCGCAGAAATGCCCCTGCACGCGGAGGTGCGGACGGAAGGGAAGCCTTAGTATGTTGTCGTAGACAACAAGTGGAGGTTAAGTTGCATGTTTTCAAAAGCTTGGTGGATGTAGTGAAATTTCTACAGTGAGATCAAGTCAAGCCAGGCAAGGCCTGCTCCACCTGTATGGCTATGGCCCATCTATGTGTGGAGTGGGAGCTGGCTGCCTTGATACAATCACAGAATGATTTGGGTTGGAAGGGACCTTACAGCCCACCCAGTTCCAACTCCCTGCCCTGAGCTGGTTGCCCTCCACCAGATCAGGCTGCCCACGGCCCCATCCAACCAAAGCCTCCAGGGATGGGACACCCGCAGCTTCTTTGGGCAGCCTGTGCCTGTGCCTCACCGCCTTCTGAGTACAGAATTTCTTTCCTTCAGGCCACGGTGGATGAATTGGTATCTTGTCAGCAAATGCTCACATCCCCCTCATCTTCTGGTGGTTACTGAGCTCATCGGAGATGCTGGAAAATAGTAAATTGCTGCTGCTTCCTCACTGCTTGATACACCCCTTAGCCCTTCTGTGTGTGAGAGCTTGGCCAGAAGGTTATAGGTTTAAAAGGCAGTTCTAGGAAGGCAGCTCAAAAGCTCCAGGTGGAAAAGATGAGTAAGCTGAACAGCACAATCCAGTACTGGCTGGGGAAATGGAGTGTGTTTCTCCATGATGCACTTGGTGTCTGTGCTATCTATCACAGCTCCACCACAACCAAATCCCTGACTGCCCACACCTACCTGGATAGCCCCTCTCAAACAGTGCAGAACAGAGATTTGGGGCCTGTTTCAAAGTGGAAGCACCACCCCACAACACCACAGCCCAACTATCCCATCCGCAGCCTCAGCGAGTATCTGAGGCCTTCCCGCTGCGTGCACCTCCTGCGGCAGCATGATGTGAGGTTCGTGTGGTTAGAAAGTTTGGCCACCTGGCCAAGCGTTCATGGTGCATATTTTGTGCAGGCAGCTGCTAGAGGAAGGGGTGTTACTTGGAGCGAGACGGGTGAGCAGAATCTGCTGAAAATACTTTGTAGTCAGCTTTGTGTCTCCCCCACCCATTTAATTAGCGGTTAGTGGAGGAGCAGTATTTTTTTTCCTGCTGCATCTAAAATAACTGTTTGGTTTGTGCAGTGCTTTCACATCTGAACAGCTTGCACCCGCATCGGTGAGACTGCAGGTGCAGAGAAAACACTGGCAATTGGCTATTCTTCCAAATCTGCTCTCTTGCACACAAATCCTACACAGAGGGATAAATCTTGAAGATTTGTTTAGTTTTATTTGGGACCAGTCCATCAAATTAAAGTCACAGATGCATTCTGTGTGTATGTCACTGCAGTGGTGCAGAAGACCCAACAGCACACAGGGCGAGGGCCTCACTGCACCCTGGGCTGGGGCGGGAGAAGATACCCATCTGCGCATGCACAGTGCTTTGATGTTTGCAGAGAAAACGCAGGAGCAGAAGCAGGGAGAAACCAGCCTCCTTCAAAGGTGCACTTTGTCATCAGAACCTCTTGTAATCCCACTCTTCACTGTGCTGTGAGCAAAGGCTGGATGTTTCTTGCAGATTTTTGTGATGACAGAGCAGCTTTCCCCATTGATGTCTGAATCTGTGGCAAGTGCAGTGAGGAGCCTGCAGCCCACCCAGACTTTGCTCCCATCCTGCATGGGCTTTGCTGGGCAGCCACGCAGCCTCTGCTGGGTGAATAGAGGGCTCTGCCCAGCGGTTGCCTGCAGCAGGGTCTCTCCCCGAGGGGTTTATTTCTTTTGGCACTTGCCTTGAGCAGGAGGAGACATGAGGCTGAGCTGGGCGTGGGGCTGGAAGGCAGCAGCAGGGCTCAGCCTAGCGCCTGCGGGCAGCTGGAAGCCCAGCCCAGGCTCGGGAGGTGTGGGTGGAGGTGTGCAGCTGGTTTGCACATCCCATCCCAGGGCACGTGCTGCTGTCTGAGCATCATTATGGGGGGGGCTGGTTAGCTGTTTTGCCTCCTTAGCTGTTTGTGAGTAAGTGCATCAGAGGTTCCTGCAGTGCTCTGCCTTTGAAAATCCCAATCTCCGTTGCAGCCCATGCTCCCTGGGATCCTCCAATGCTTCCATTTAGCTCATTAAGAGACAGTGCTCTGTGCCAGTAATACAGATTTATTTATATTGGATACTTTGGAAGAATTTGTTGCTAGTTTCTTTAGATAATTATTTACACTATAATGTTGAACTGACTCCATTTACAGAGTTGTCATTCCCACCCACCCCAGCTCTTCGGGTAGTATTTTTAATCCAGCTTGACTCAGATGCATTCAGTGTGAAGTTTTTTCCCCTATACCAACAATTGCAGTTCCTTCTGACCCCATATTTCTATTGATGACCATTTTGTCGCTGTCATACAGTCCAAACGATGCTGTAAGCTTGACTAAATCAGGCTGAATGTGCATCTGCTTCTGTGATTGGGTGTTTATTGCTAAGAAGAGACGTTTGTGACATAAAACCATCCACCTTACTTGCTCTGCAGTGGTTTCGCTTTGAGATTTTTTTTTTCCTTTTTTGATATTTCAAATGATTTCTGTTTCACAACTGCAGCTACATCAAAACTGGCCCAATTCAGGAGGTTGGACAGCAAAAGCTTTTTCCACTGGCTGTACTTGCTGGGGTTTGGGGGAAATGAAGGTGTTTTGCAGAGGAAAGCTGTCATCTTACTCAAATTTGGATAAGACAGGGAATTGTCAGTGGTGATCTAGATGGTTGCGTCAGCATCTGTACTGCTGTGGTTGTCTGAATGAGGGCTGATTTTCATGTCTGAATCTTTCCCATGAGCAGAAAGTCCCTCCATCATTCTCATATGAAAAGAGAGCCCTCTCCATTTGGCACTAATGCGTTATGCCCCGGAGCTGAACTTCAGCTGTTTTGCCGGAGTTAGCGGAGCTAACTCTTGCTAGCTTAGGAGATGCTTCCTGAAATTCCTTGTTTACAAAGTAGTAGCAAATAGCATCCAGGCAGCAGTTTGTGTTGGCGAGGACCGAGGCAAGGTGAACAAAGTTGTTAACCTTCTGTATTGCAGGGCAGCTGGAGCTGAAGGAGTCCATTAGAAACCGAAGGAGATGCCCAACGTAAAGAGGCAAAAAGCATACGATGAACACAGCCATGTTTGCAGTCACGATGTAGACAGCCTTCCTGATTGACTTTTCCTTGTGGCAGCTTTCATTTTTCTTTCTCGTGAGCTCTGCAATGACTTGCGTCGAGCAGTAAATCACGACGATCAGTGGTATGAAAAACCCTCCGATAATAGCACACAGCGTGATGACGGAGGGCTTGACAGAAGATTTCTCAAAGCAAAATTTATCTTGTTCTCGGTTTTCTACCATTTTAATGAGGGAAATCAAGCAGATGATGACTATCCAAAGAAATCCAGATGCAAAAGCTGCCTGCAGCGGTGACCGCAGTGCTTTGGCTTTCAGAGGATACTTGATTGCCACGTACCGGTCGGCTGCTACAGTGGTGATGATGCCGATGCTCATTAAGCGATTTATGAAATAGCCACCTTCCAGAATCAGACACCATCTGTCCGCCTTCAACTGATGGAACTGGGATAATGTTTTAAAAGGTAAAGTAAAGAGCAGCAAGCAGTCAGCCACAGCCAGGTTGACCATGTATACTCTGGTTTCTGTCCACGTGCTGAGCTTGCAGCAGAACACCCATAGCGCCAACACATTCAGCAAAATGCCCAGCAGCAAAACTGGGATGTAAACACACAGCTGGACAAGTGGAAAGTTTTCATCAGCTGTGATATTGCAGCTGCTCTGGTTCATTTTAGAGATATTAAGAGGCACAGGTCCTGGAAAAGCAGATTATATTTTTTAGAAGCTAGAACCGGTGATTAATTCAGATAGTACCTCATGGGCCTCAGAGCTTTACCAACAGTGAAAATGAGACCGAGCAGATGATGCTGCAGAGCAGAACTGTCTGCAGGGCACCTGGTGGGAAGGGATGGGATGGGACACGAGCCTGGTCAGTTGCAGAGGGGAGAAAAGCAGCTCTCACTGTGTCCCATGCAGGGCAAATGGCTTGCAGAGGGCAATGCTGGAAAACGGTTGTGCTTCTGTTTTGGGCCAGAATCAGAGAGAGATCTGTGGGCTGCGTGCTGTCTTTCAAGGATTGTGAAAGTTGGTCTCAGTCTCTGAAGTACTAGAGCAATCTGCCACAGAGCAAGAAGAAAAGGCATGGCAAGAGATGCGATCAGCAGCCATGTGAAATACAGCGGTGAGCTGAACATGATCTGGTGGGTGTTTTTTTCACCCAAAGGGCCATGCTGCTCCTTGCCTTCCTGCTTTGGAGGAGTTAATGCAGGATTATGATCACAAAAAACCTGCGAGGTCTGAGATGTCTGTGGAGTTTCCCTGTGAGGGAAACATGGCTCCATGTGTGCTGATTCTCTGGGCTCTAAAGCTTCCTGGCTAAGCCATCTCTAGGGCAGTGCTACAGCCTCTATGGGAGCTGCAGCTCTCAGCCAGCTTTGAAAAGCATGCTGCCAAGCAGTCCTGCAGTGAGGGAACGTGCACTGTGGGTACCTGCAGCAGCTCTATGCTTTGGATATGAGGAACGTTTTGAGACCAGAAGAAATAAGGGAAACGGGGAAATTGTAATAGACGATAGGGAGACTTAGCAGAGGTGGAGGCTGCCCTTTAGCACCCACAACACGTCTACTGTGGCTAGTATCAAAATGAGATTTGAAAATGCACAGGCTCCAGTTCTCTCCCAGTTTCTCCACCACCATTTAGGTGTCCCAGCATGGATGGAGAAAGGCAATGCCTAACAGAGCTCCAGTAACCATGCCAACAAATAACCAGGATGAATTACCTGCTCGCTCGCTGTCCTCGGAGAGGTCAAATGTTCCTCCAATCTGGTTGTGGTGCAGCATGCAGTGTGCTGAGACCTCCCAGCAGTGCTCCCAGCATGTGACCGGTGAGGTGTTCTGCAATGACCACTTGCAGGTAGCTGTGGCAGCAACAATGCTGGTGGAGGAAGCATCCCCACCCCTCCTCAATGCATTTCCCTGGGGCAGAGCTTCCTCTGCTGCTGCTGCTGCCATGGCTCACACCACCCCCTATTGACTGAGGAGCCCAAGTAGTAGCCCTGTGTTGAGGTGAAACATTCGTCTGCTGTGTGATCCTGCAGGCGTTCCTCTGGCGATGGAATGACTTCAGGTTTTTCCTTCAGTTCACTTTCCAGTGCCCAGCGCTTCACTGGCATCCATCGACCTTTCTCCCCGAGGCTGTGCAGGCTGCCCAAAGAGGACATGTTGTCCTGGAGGGTTCCTGAGATCCCCTTTCTGCCACCTGAACTGCTGCTCACTGTGCTGAACCTCAGGGCAAAGCAGCCTCGGCGGGCTCCTGGTCCCATTCACCCAGCTGTGGGAGGGCTGAATGCTAAGGTTTGCAGACAGTATTGTGTTTTTCATAAGTGTGTTTCAGTCTGAATCACAGTAATACTCTTCTCTTCCACAGTTCTCATCAACCAGTAATTCTGAGACAACCTGGCACCGTGACCCTTTGACCCCCTGAATTCACATGTGCCCTGTGGTGCAGGCACCTCCTGGCCAGGGACTCCATGGTGGACATCCATTGCAAGCCCACCTGCAGGAAGAGCTCAGGTGAGTGGTTCAACAAGCTCAGAGGTCCTGCTATTGGTACCTTGAGTTGCTGTCTTGGGCAAAACCTTCCAACTTTCTGGTTCTAATGTGAAGACCTGCTTCCAGGTCTAAGAGTAGCTTCTGGAATATTTGTGCATTGCAAATCAACCTTTGAGATTTACTCGTTGCTAATGTATTGTCATTATAAAGCTTGGCTTAAATATCTCTTCTGAGGCCTTCCGTGCTGCCTCTTGGCAAATCTTACAAGCAGTTGCCAACCTATTAGTACACCCAGCATTCTGATCCCTACGTAACATCATTTCTGTGTCATGATCCTTGTTAGTATTTTCATTTTCAAAGCCATCCAGCTCCTGAGTTTTGGTAGCATCACCACCGCACAGAAGCCACTTTGTGGACAACACTTGAGGAATGTGCATATTCCTATTATCTATGGCAAGGCATTGCTACTGGTATTAACCATGAGAAGTCAATTCATCCGTGGAGCTCAGCTCATGGCATTTCTCCAGCACCGCACTTCTCTTTCACAGCGTGGTGCTGGGATCATCCCACACCAGGCGAGGGCAGCTGCTTCCCCACCAGCTCAGCGAGGCTTCAAGGGAGGTGCGGTGTCATCAGGCACAAAGCAGGTGGCTGTGAACAGCAGGTTCACCAGGATATGTCAGAGCAGCTCAGCATCACTTACCAGCTTCTTTCTTGGTGGGAGAAGACAGTGAGGCAAAATACTTCTGTAAATTAAAGCACCAGTCACTTTTGACATTTGTTTTTTGTTCCTTCACACTTAATGTTATTCACATACATGAAACTGCAGTTTTCAGGTCTGAGCATAGTACAACTGCTACTGGCTGGACCCTCCCCAACCTGCTCCCTCCTTCAGATGATCTTTGCCCCAGCCCTCTTTTGGCCGACTTGCCAAAAAGCCTTGTTTCTGCTCTGAGATTTCTTGCCACAAATTCTTCAAAATTCTGGACTTCTTGGGTTTCTCATCTTTACAGAAAGCTGAGACAAAGTAGTCAGATTTTAGGTCATGCCTGGACAACCTTTGTTGTATGTTTCAGCAGCAGTACTGGGTGACTTGCACCCCTCTGCTTGTGATTTGTGTGTGTAAGCAGCTTTTTTGTTTAAGGAGAGAATGTCTCCTAACTGTTTAAATACCCATCACCCTGATTTTTGCTGAGAGCTATTTGATCTTTACACTTCCTGAGCTCTAAGACTTTTTTCTGTACTGAACAATCACTTTTTCCTTTCTTTGTAAGCTCTGCCTAGTGTCTAACTTGAAGCTGATCCCCAGCCCTCCCCACAGGAGGCAGGAGGCAGGGCTCTCCTCAGGGCGCTCACCCATGCTCCTGGTGCAGCTCTGCTAGCTCAGGTGTGCAGGGCCTGGCACATGGCAGCAGGACAGGGCCTGGGGGAAGGAGAGGGAGATACCAGTGTCCCCCCCACACACAGCAGGACACAGGACACTGCCATGCCCTGCTGCATTCAGGCTCTGCAAGCTTCTTGCCCGGTGTCTTTCCGTCTCCGATTTTCTAATGGGAAGAAGCAACATTGCAACAACAGATGTTGACCAAAATGAAAATATGGGTTTGGGAGCAGAACATGTAGGTGCTATTTTTAGCTTGGAAAGCCTGCAAAACAACAGCGCTAATTGCATCAGCCCCATGCCGTGAGTGACCCTGGCTGCTGAGTCTGCTTCCCCTTTCCCTGTCCTTACAGCTGCGCAGGAACCAATGGCGGCATCTAACGCACTCACAGGCTGCTTTGTGCTGTAACCCATCTTTTCCCCTCCAGCAGCACCAACACTGAGCACCAACACTGAAGGGCTCAGCTTGTCTATCTCCATCCCTTGGAATTTGCTGGGCAGTGCTTGTGTTTGGATGTTTAGATGTTAGCATGATGACCCTTTCATTTGAAATAGTAAAGTTTATGCACCTCAGTTCATGCACGTGCAAGTATTTAGGTAGGGTTGGTTCCAAACAACTTGTGGGAAGACTCACAGGTGCAGTGCCCTGTAAAACTACGGGATCCTGAGTGAGTGAGGTAGGCTGAGGATACTGAATGTCTCAGTGAATGCAGATGTCAGAATTAGTGGCTATGAATCATTGAATCATAGAATCCTTAGAGCTGGAGGGGACCTTTAAAGGTCATCTAATCCAACTCCCCTGCAATGAATAAGGGCATCCACAGCTCAATCAGGTTGCCCAGGACCTGATGCAGCCTTGCCTTGAGAGTCTCCAGGGACAGAGAATCCACCACATCTCTGGGCAGCCTGTTCCTGTGCGTCACCACCCTCACTATAAAAGACTTTTTCCTTATATCCAACCTAATCTAACCTCTTTAAGCTTGAAGCCATTTCCCCTTGTTCTACCACCACAGACCCTGCTACAGAGTCTGTCCCCTTCTTCCTGTAGCTCCTCTTTAGATACTGACAGGCTGCTCTCAGGTCACCTCACAGCCTTCTCCTCTCCAGGCTGCACAGCCCCAGCTCTCTCAGCCTGTCCTTGTAGGAGAGGTGTTCCATCCCTTGGTTCAATTTTTTGGCCCTCCTCTGGATGCGCTCCAACAGGTCCATGTCTTTCCTGTACTGAGGACTCCATGAACAGGAGGGTCTGGATGAACTGAGAGCCATCAGTTGTGCAGAGAGGCTGCAAAGCCAGACCTGGCTGTACCTGCAGGTGGTAGGATCAGAGCCAGTCCAGATTTCCTGACTGCATACACCTATTCTTCCCCCAACCCTGCCTCAGCGGGGTCCATCTGGCTCCTTGCCTCCTACTTTGGCCCCTTTTGTAGCCGTTTAGGAAAGAGAAGGCAATGCAGAAGTGCAATTTTCAAAGAAATGTTAAAATGTATTTAAAGGCTGTGTGTGGTCTAACTGGATCCAATTCACATGCAAAAGCAACATGTGACATGGTGGTAAGAGGTAGAAAAACCACTTCTGAGATCAGGAGGCCTTTCCCAGGAAAGCCTGATACCTGAGCCCTGATAAAGGGCTCATGCTGACTTTAGCAGACACCTCCTTATATAGTAAGAGTGGTTTCCACACTTTTCCCACTGCTTCTATCTTCTTTTTATTCTAGCAAATGAACATTTACTTTTTGTACCAACAGGTACTGTGCCAGTTACAAGCCTCTTTAGGTTTTACAAAAGCTTAGTAAAGTTCCAGCCCTGCTTGTTGGACCTGCTGAAAAGCTGTGCCTGCTGCTTCCTGCTGTCATTACCCAGATTCCTATGCTGGGAGACAGCAAAGATTTGTGTATCGCCATGTGATCATCTTCATGAATTGCTCCTCCAATGGACTGCACAGAGAATTTTGTCTCATGCTATAGGAGGGTCAGAACCCAGAAGACAGCAGTGAACAACACAAAGTAGATGCAGCCCTGATCACTCCAAAAAGAGTCTTCAGAGGAAGCCTGATGTGGGTGGGGCCTATAAGGCCTTTCTGTGGAAGCTGTGGTAGAGCCGTGTCTGAAGGCTTCTCAGAACTGCCCTGTGTGATGAAACATTGTTTTGGTTTTGGGAAGTCCCAGCATGAAACTGGGATGACTTTGGCAGATACGATCTTTGGATTTTTGAAGGGTATATTTTGACCTATTTAGGGGACCTGGTTGACAGAGTCCATTGGGAAGCAGTTCTAAGGGACAGAGGAGTCCAGGAAAGCTAGATATTCTTCTGGAATGAAATCTCGAATGCACAGGAGCAGGCTGTCCCAGTGTGCCAAAAACGAGTGAGTGGGGAAGAAGACCAGCCTGGCTGAGCAGAGAGAGACCCGGAGTGGAATGAAACCCTTATAATCCAAGGGGAGATTACTTGTGATCTACTACACCACTTGAACACACACAGATCTATGGGGCCAGAAGGAATCACCCTGGGGCCGGCATGTCCAACACGTGGCCCACAGTCCACACGAGGCCCAGCACAGCCTATCCTGTGGCCGCCCCCCACCCCATGCCATCATAGCAGCAACTCTGCCACTCTGAGTGGTCTGACCTGACCCCAGGCACACACCCATAGCTCAGCACCAACATCAGTGTCCTACCAGCACTGTCTGGGCTGAAACCAGGGCATGGGAAGAGCAGGGGGTAGTGCTAACTCAAGTGATGGCAAATGATTGTTTGCATTTTGATACCTTGGTTAAGCAGAGTCCTGTGAACAGCAAAAATTATGCAGCCGTGATTTCCATTCTGATACAGGAATTTGAGAACAGGTTTCAAGATTGCTGAAAAAATCTGCATTTTTTAATATATTCGCAATTCTATATTCAATTGACATGAATAGGTTACCTGCGAATTTTCAAATGGAATGTATAGAGTTGCAATCAGACATTCAACTCAAAGAAAAATCTGATTGTGTTTCCACCAGACTTTCCTAAGACCTCTCCTACCTGAGGTAAACACCGCTCCCTTCACAATCTCTCCTTATTCATGTCATTGCTTTTTGGCAGCACGTACATTTGAGAACAACTGCTTTCAAGGATGAAACACAGGACGAGTGAAATTTCATCAGAAATCTCTGATGAACACCATGAGAGCTCACTAAGAATTGCAGCCACTGCCATCAAACCAGACCAATGTGTTCGTTCTGCAAAAACAAGGGCACATATCCCACTGCTTTTATGGTTTTGATGACATCTTTTTTTTTTTAAATGTTTTAATAAAAATATTAAACAGTGAAAGACGTTTTGTTACTTATATACATTCAGTATATTGTGTCTTTTATGAGGGCTGCTCTGGAAGTAATGCCTCCTATATTATGAAGTTGGCCCATGCTGTCAGAGGCAGATGTTGGTGATATGGCAGTAGAGGTTGGACCTTCCCACCAACACCCTGTTATGTTTTGTTGCCGTGTGACAGATGGCAGCAGAGAGGCATTCTGACAAATTGGCAAAGGTATGTCCTTGAATTCCTCCATGCAGAAAAAGTGGCATCCACTGACATTCATCGATGCTTGCAGAACATTGATGGAGACCAAACAGTGGATGCCAGCCCAGTGAGGGATGAGTGATGTGTTTCAGCAACGGTGACAGTGACAGTGAATCACCTCCGCTGGTGCAGATGTTTTGAGGAGCTCGGCATGCAGGCTCCTGTTCATTGCTGCTGAAAATGCATGGCTGATGGTGATGACTATGATAAAAAATAGTGTTTTGTAGCTGAGAATTTGCTCTATCAAATAGTGTTACTGTGCTCTTTGTAGCTGTTGTAGTTTCCATGGAAAAAAATAAGAGATATGACTTTCACTGCAACCTATGTATATGCGACTCAAGACAATTCCTCTTCACTCAGTGCAGCCTAGGTAAGCCAAAAGATTGGACACTTGTGGATTAAGGTAAAGGATGAGCTGCCAGAAGCGCTCACTGAGTCACTTTCAATAATTTACCAGCAGTCCTGGCCAGCTGGAGAGATTGCATTTGACTGAAGGTTAGCTAATGCGATGTCCATCTACAAGAGCAGGAAGAAGGATCAGGGGAACTACAGGCCAGTCAGACTGACTATGAGCCAGCACCGTGGTAATAGCTGCAGGCACTAAGATTTTATAGCTTGGCAGGAGACTACCACTGTACAGGCAAATCTTTTGATGCAAGCGACATAAATGTATTAGGCTTGATATTGTACTACAGTGGCTTTTTCCATTTTTTTAATGACCAGAAATTACAATAGTAGAAGTCGCTTTATGCATTGCTGTAACAGTGCTAAGTTTCTTATGTTAAGCTGCATGATATTTACAACTAAGAGTGTGGTCAAAACACTGGCCTTATAAGCTCTTCTCTGTAACATGTGGATCTCCCTCTCGAGGAGGAGACACATGAACCTCCGATTCAACTGTCGAAGGCAATAATCTGAGCTGCATTCAAGTGTGAGGGCAGTGGGGCAAAATTTCTACGGAAATGCCCATACCCAGAGCAATTGCAAATACTGCAAGTGGTCCCATTCCCTCTGCCTCAGAACTTCCATAGCATTTTGGACTTAACATCTATAATGCACTATCCTTTTTTTATGTCATGACTTGATCTGTGGGTTGCTGTGACTGTTGGCTTTGGTTCATCTTAAACCTCATTGATATACAAGTGGGGAGCAGAGAGGAAAATTCCTGACATTCCTTGGCTGCAAAGTAATAGCAAAATGCATCAAGACAGCAGTTGGAATTTGCTAAGCATGAAAAGATCTGAATAGAAACTCTAACTTTTGAGAGCAGGTGACAAGCTCCAGCAACCTCCACGATGAGCCGCAGGAATAGTGCAAGGTAGAGCGGTGAAAAACATACGACGAACACACACAGATTCACAGAAATAATGTGAACTGCTTTCTGGATCAACTTTGTCTCATGGAGGCTGCTGGCCATCTTCTTTTTGAGACATCTGATGACTTGTATCGAACAAAAAATTATAATCCCTAGGGGAATAAAATAACGAAAGAAAATGGGGAATAGTGTTAAATATGTAGGCTGAGTAGAATGTTTCTGAAAGCAAAATTGTTCCCTGTCTTTTCCAAATGTTGGGTTGAAGTAGGAATAACCTATCTGCATTATCCAAAAAAACCCACAGATACAGGCTGATTTCAGTGGGGATCTCAGAGTTTTTGCTTTTAGAGGGAACTTGATTGCAATGTATCGATCGATGGCTATCAGCATGATGATGAAGATGCTCATGGGACTGTTTGTAAAATATATCATCTGTATGGCAAAACACATCTTGTCTATGGGATGTTTGTTCTTGGTAAAATATATCAGGAAGGGCAGGGCAAAGAGCAGGGAACAGTCTGCAACCATGAGGTTGATCATGTACACCCGGGTCTCAGTCCATCTCTTGAGTTTGCAGCAGAAGATCCAGAAGGCGATGGTGTTCAGCAGGACCCCAAAAACAAAGACTGGGACATAGACGATCAGCTGAAATAGTACAACAGCATCCCGCAACGTGCTGCTGATTTCAGTGCAGTTCTCCATGGTGGGCAGTCTCTGCAAGAAAAGGATGCAAGTGAGAGACTGAGCTCAGGGACAAGTCCCCTGGACTGGGTCCCATGGCAGCACCCTTGGCCGTGGCTCCACAGCTCTGTGGGCGGGACCGGGTGGCACACAGCTCTCCTGGGGCCCTGCACATGCACAACAGTTGGGTTTTTTGGGATGCAGACCTGCAGGGGCTCAGTGTCTCTTCACAGCAGCTGAAAAAACAGAAGCAAACCCCTCTTGCAGCTATTGTGGGTCTGCAACCTGTTTGACTGCAGGGCTGGCTTGTCCTCCCTACAGCCACCTTTGCACAGTTTTGGTAACAGCAGAGGGTCTCCAAAGCAGGATGACAACGTTGTAGTCCCTTACCTCTGCCACTTCTGTGGTTACTGGAGACCTATTGGCTCTCTTGCTTTAGGACAGCTCAAAGCAGAGCTGGGCAGCGTTTCTCCTTTGCTTTACTGCCAAAGCCACCCCATGGGTTTGTTGGGTCTTGCTATGCCCATGGACCTACACAGGACTCAAGTTCTTCCAGTCATAGGACAGCTCTGGTGGCTTTACGCCTGGACTGTAGCTGCAGGCTGGAGCACAGTGCATGCCGTGGGCAGGATGGCCCTGGGCACTGCCACTCTTCTTGCAGGCTGCTGGAGATGTATGACTTGGCACCAGGAGGGGCAAATGAGCACACGTTTCAACACAGGAAGCCAAAATGTTGCCAGAGCAGAAAACACAAATCCAAGACTTTAGCCTATCTCCTGGTATTTCTGTAAATATTTCAGGGCATCTGCTACTGTCCACTACCAGCAAAGACATCATGGAGGGTGAATCAGACTCAAACTGCAGTTACATAGAGGCATGAAAAGAAAACACTCAGATTCCCGTCATCTGTTATAGATACATTGCCTTATAAGTCATAGCTTTTAAGCCTTAATATCTAAACTGTGGAGAAACAGTCTGACTGCATGAACTACATGGACTGTTTTTAGTGTCCGAGACTGGAAGCTGGATCTGGCAGTGGCAGAAGAAAGCTCAGCACCTGCCCTGTGCCAGGGTTGGGGTGGCATTACAGAGAAACAGGGACACCACATCTTTCAGAATTGAATTTGTGGAAGGGCTGACATGCAGCCAGTGTCCTGGGTTTTGTGAGCTTCCAGCATCCCAGGTCCTTGTCTGCACAGTGCTACTATCCACCCTACAACTGTTCCCTGCCAGCCTACTGTCACCATCCCACAGTGGAAGTGCTGCTCTCTGCTTGCATAGCACTGCCCTGCCTAGCAGCTGAGCCATCAATCCCCCATGTGAGTGCTTACCCCACAGCAATCCCCTGGCCCCACGCCTCAGTGTGCCCAGAGCAGGGTGTCCCCTTACAGAAGGTGCTTGGAGAGGAGTGGTACATGGCCACAGTGTGGGATGGAGACCTCCTCAAATAGCACGTGTCTGCCAAGCAACAAAGCACATCTGTGAAGGCAGGAGGAGACTGAGGCACCTCCGCACCACTGCTACCAAGCAGGGAGCCCTGGGCAGTGCTTTGTGAATTAGCTCAGGAAACAGCACACTGCCACACATCTGTGCAAGAAGAATTAAAAGTTACCTGCTTCTTGCGGGGCCGTCCTCAGGCTGGGTCCTCGGGCAGGTCACAGTGTCCCAGGTGATGCCAGGGCTGTGGGTGCTGCAGGGTGATGCTGAGTGGGGTGATGCTGTGCTGGGCACAGCTGCCCAGGAGTCTGCTGCTGACAGCTCAGGAGCGCTGAAGCACAGCAATGAACTCTTGTTCCCCAAAAGTGCTTCATTTACCACCTCCTCTTTAGGACAGCCGAGTCTCTGGTGCCCCCTGTTGTTCCTCTCCCATCAGCTCAGTTCTTCGCCACCGTCTGCTTTTGCACCCTGCACTCCCTCCGCTTCCACGCACACGAACAAGCAATTAAAATTTAATAATTTCAGTGGCTTGAAAACAAATCCCTTCTAAAATAAAACCCACAGTGGTTGCAAATTGCCCATTTGGCAGCAGAAGGACCCCCTGGGAGCCCAGCATCCCATGCAGCCTTGGGTGTGGTTGCAGAGGAAGCGGAGGGAGTGGCAGTGGCTTCTCCTGGGGGGCACACCAGTGCTTGTGCACCTGCAAAGGTGGGCCCAGAGCAAGGGTCCCGGCATGCTGCTCTTTGGTTTCTTTGCAAGACGTGAGCAGATGTGATGGGCCCGCTTCTCCTCTGCATGGTGCCTCTCTTAACATGGCTCACCAATGTGATGGGAAAGGCCCCACCAGTAACAGCAGTCATGGCCAACCAGGCACAGGTGAGAGACATTGGCATGGAGGGGAGCATTCTGCGGGTGTTGGGAGGTGGGGAAATTGTGCAAACAGGCAGGGAAGGCTCTGGACACAGCAGGATCCCCTCGTACCAGTTCCTGGTGCTCTGTGAGCTCTCTTAAGGCAGTGCCTGGGCAGCACTTGGCAGCAGTTACTGAGATTTGTCAGTATTTAGAAGGAAAAAAGCTCTCTCCTAGGCAGCACAGAACAACACACAGGGGATCATCCCCCTCCCTGTTCTCCCCACTGGCTTTTCCAGGCTGCTGACTCATTGCACAATTGCATTTTACCCATGGAAATGTGAGAGGTGACAGTGTGGGAAGACTGTGGAAACTCAGATGCAGCTGTGTCCAGCTGTGTCCAGCTGCGCGATGCTGCCCTGAGCCTGCGCTGCTACAGGCAGGGCAAACCTGGGGTCCAGCCTGGCACCATAGGATTGTTTTATTAATGCAAGCAATCTGACATACACCATGAGATAAAGCACAAGATAGTCTTTTTTTTTGGTTGGCTTTCGTGTTTTAGGTTGAGTAGACTTTAGTTGCAAGGTGAAGTAAAACAGGGTGACATACATAGGCCGCCTGTCTTCCGGTAACACATGGAGGGGAAGGGAACTGTGCTAATACACTGCCACTGCAGACTCACTTTGACACCTCTGTGTGAAAAGATTTATCAGCTTAACAGAAACGTAGAGTAGAAATTACAGCTTAACAATTATACACATAACAAAACTCTCCTTGGGGTGAAGGAGGGATGGTTATCCCAGTGACAGTGAAGCCCTATCTTCTCTTGACATTGTAGAATTTGTTGGTTTTGTTGCAGTTTCTTTTTGTTTAATTTTTCCTTGCTTTAGCAAACGTGTGTCTGCAAGGAGCGGGTTTGCGTTGTTCTGGCCATGCTGGAGTTGGGCAGCAGGATGGCTTCCTGGAATTCCTTGGTCACAAAATAATAGCAGACGCAGTCCAGGCAGCAGTTGAACGTGGCGATGCACCGCGTCATGGAGGAGAAGTTCCTCACAAAGTGGGTCAGGGAACAGCTACTTTCGGTGTCCTTCGTTACGAGCCTGACCAAGAGTATGAGGTGGGATGGTAGAAAACATATCAGAAACACAACCAGATTGGCATAAATGATGTAAAGAGCTTTCCGGATCGACTTCTCCTCCAGTGAGCTTGTCTTTAGCTGTCTTTTAAGGTTCCTGATGATTTCTATGGAACAAAAGGTCAAGGTTGCTAATGGAAGAGTGAAAATGAAGAAAATGGAAAGCAGCATCAGAGCAGTGGGCGTGCTATTGTCGTACTGAAAGCAGAAATGAGCATATCTCTGCTGAAGTTTTAAGATGGATCCGACAGTGACGGCGAGCCACAGGAGCCCACAGAGAAGAGCAGCTTTGGATGGAGACCTGTAGGCCCTGGCTTTCAGGGGGTGCTTTATGCCCATGTACCGATCGACGGAGATAAATGAAATGATGTAGATGCTCACTACCATATTGATAAAATACATTGCCTCTATAAACTGGCACAGTTCATTTCGGACTGAATTTTTCAGGATGAAATATGCGATGAAGGGCAAGATGCAGATGACAACGAAATCAGCAAAGACTAAATTGATTGCATACACCCTGGTTTCTGTCCACTTCTTCATTCTGCAGAAGAACACCCATAGGGCAAGAGCATTAAAAATTGCTCCAAAAAAGAAAGTGAGGATATATATAGCAAATTCAGTGAGACGAATATGGGGATTCACTTCTATGTCTGTGAGACTGCAGTTCTTGGACTCATTCATTGTCCTATTATGCGGATGGCATGTGATGTTCTGAGACCTGAAATGGGGAAAAAACGGTAAGACCCTCCTATCTCTCAGTAGATACATGACTCCTATAAAAAGGGCATTTAAAGAAATATTTACTCTGTTTTGAATGTGAACCTGAGTCTACAAGATTGGCTTTCTCAGGCAACCTCTAACTGGGATGCATCCCTGTCTCAAGCTCTGTTCGTGTTAACTCAGTTTATGAGTAAGTATCCCAGGGAGAACTTTCAATAGGACACGGCAGGCAGCCTCTATTAAATAGGGGCTGTTGAATGGGGGGGAGGAGTGGCACTCAGAAGAAAATGCATAGATACCAGAACAACTTGTGTTAATGTCAGCACCATTTCTTTAAGCCAGCCTGTGCAGATGAGGCAAGATGATTCAAACTCGGTTTTGAGATAGCCAGTGACTGAAGCTACCAGCACTAAGTATGCATAACCCATGAGCAGAAACTCTTCTAATGGGTCTCCTGGCCTGGGACCTGCTGCTCCTGCTCCAAGCTGAGGGAAACAGAGCAGAATTTGAGTCCTGCGTCCTGAAGGCATGAAGAAACCCAAAGGGAGGGAGTGAGGCATGCTGCTGTCATCGTCTCTGTAGGGAAGGAGAGATTTAACTAATGTTAAACCTATTCATAGAATCATAGAATCATAGAATTAGCTAGGTTGGAAAAGACCTACAAGATCATCCAGTCCAACCATCCACCTACCACCAATAACCCCACTAAACCAGGTCTCTCAACGCTATATCTAAATGTTTCTTGAACACCTCCAGGGACGGTGACTCAACCACCTCCCTGGGCAGCCCCATTCCAGCGCCTGACCACTCTTTCAGAAAAGTAGTATTTCCTAATGTCCAGCCTAAATCTCCCCTGGTGCAACTTGAGGCCGTTCCCCCTCGTTCTGTCACTAGTTACAAGAGAGAAGAGGCCGACCCCCCGCTCACTACAACCTCCCTTCAGGTAGTTATAGAGAGCGATAAGGCCTCACCTGAGCCTCCTCTTCTCCAGACTGAACAATCCCAGCTCCCTCAGCCGCTCCTCATAAGGCCTGTGCTCCAGACCCCTCACCAGCTTTATCGCCCTCCTCTGAACACTCTCCAGGGCCTCAGTGTCTTTCTTGCAATGAGGGGCCCAAAACTGGACACAGTACTCGAGGTGGGGCCTCACCAGGCCTGAGTACAGAGGGACAATGACTTCCCTACTCCTACTGGCAACACTGTTCCTGATACAAGCCAGGATGCCATTGGCCTTCTTGGCCACCTGGGCACACTGCTGGCTCATGCTCAGCCGAGCATCGACCAATACCCCCAGGTCTGTTTCCTCCACACAACCATCCAGCCACTCTGCCCCAAGCCTGTAGCGTTGCCTGGGGTTGTTGCGGCCGAAGTGCAGGACCCAGCACTTGATCTTGTTGAACCTCATCCCATTGGCTTCAGCCCAGAGATCCAGCCTGTCCAGATCTCTCTGTAGAGCCTCTCTACCCCCAGGCAGATCGACACTTCCTGCCAGCTTGGTGTCGTCTGCAAACTTACTGAGGATGCTCTCAATGCCCTCATCCAGGTCGTCAATAAAGATATTGAAGAGGAGAGGCCCCAGCACCGACCCCTGGGGAACACCACTCGTGACCGGACACCAGCTAGACTTAACTCCATTCACCACCACTCTCTGGGCCCGGCCCTCCAGCCAGCTCCTTACCCAGCAAAGGGTGTACCTGTCCAAGCCACAGGCTGCCAGTTTCTCCAGGTGAATACTGTGGGCGACAGTGTCAAAGGCTTTGCTGAAGTCTAGGTAGACCACATCACATCTTCATTCCAGAAGAGAGTAAAAGTCTGCAGATGTAAAGCAGAAAGACTTACCCAAAAGAGGAAACACTGGTGCATGACTAAGAGCTGCAAATAAGGGCATAAGTGTTTCCTTCTCAGGGCAGCATCCAGATAACCTGGGAAAACTATGAGACGTAAGATGTAGGTCCTGAGCCTCTGTCACACTGGCTGCCAGATGCTTCCTGGCAGTGCTGGTTGTGTGAAGACCTGATAAAAATCAGCCTTTATCAGGCTCCATCCTATGCAAAGCAGCTCTGTGTATCCTGCATGCATGGCTTTCTCTGAATCAGTGATTCTGTGCATGTTGCAGAATTCCTGCTTGCATCTCAGTGCACACTGGAAAGAATGTAACCTTTTATTTTTAAAGCAAGATTTTACCACTCTAATGGGAGAGTGAAGTGGTGGGGGATCTGGTGAAATCCTCAGATATGCAGGGGGACACTGTGACAGCAGAGCCCCAGTTAAGCAATTATTTGCCCCTGAGGACAACATAGAGCTTGTGCTCAGATGGTGAGGGCACTGCCTCCACCATTGGGCTGCAGCTCTGCTAACTGATAAATGCACAAATACCTCAAAAGCTGGGGAATGAGACAAGCATCCTGGACATCAGCAGACATTAATGTGACTCCTGCACAGAGCTCTCACACGGTTATTGCGTGCTCAAGTCTGGGTTTCCCAACGGAGCTTGCTGCTTGCTGCCTGCTAGCTGTCACCTAAGGAAAACCTCTCTGAACCTCAGGAAGTAGCAGCAGGGAAACATCTTCCTCCAGGGTGCAGCTGCCACAGTGTTAGGCTCACCACATCTTTGCAGGTGCGGCTGATGCCCAGGTTGCTTTAGGTTGGCCATGGTGTGCACTGCCAGCACAGCATCCTTGCTGAAGTACAACACAGGCAAACCACCAGTGTTGAAGGGCTCTGGCTGACATTGGCTTTGGAGCTGGAGGTGTGGTCCCGATGCAGTTCCCAGGGACCTGCCCTGCAGCTCAGGGCTTGCAAGTGTTGCTGGCCAGCTCACAGGCTGCGGGAGGAGGGAGGAAACTGGCAGAAGGTGTGAAAGCAGACCAGGCAGCATAGATAAAGTATGGCTGAATAGTAAACTTCCTCAAAAAGATGCTGTGCAATAAGCTAGCACGTTCTCCAGCTGCTGAAAATGCTTAAGGTGGGTCAGAGGTTATGACTGCAGTACTGGAGCATCTCACTGCTACTGGAGAAGTGGGAGCTGGGGCCAAAGGGATGATGTCACAGCACAGCAGTGTGTCTGCCACAGACTGAGGCAGGCTGGGAAGCTGAGAGCTGGGAGCAAGACCAGGGCTGGGCTCATTTTTCTCCAGCTCTTACCTGGCCTTGTGCAGGGAGCTCGGAGGAAGCAATGTGAGATAGAGGCTGGGGACACAGCAGATGTCACAGCAGCACCATGGTGGCCAACACCCAGTGGGATGACAATGGGAAGAGCTTAGTTTCCAGCCACCAGTTGCTGTTAGAAAGCAGCATGCTGTGCTCTTCCTGCAGTAAGCACAGGAAAGGAAGATCTCAGCAGAACAGCTGCAGAGCAGGACCAAGTGCGGCAGCATCTATGCTGGCTCGGAGAAGCCAGGCACTGAGCTTCCTCAACCTCCTCCCTGCCAGGGCAGGGTCCTGAGCACAGAGAGCAAGAGAACAAAACAGTGAAGTTACCTGCGGGTATAAAGCCACAGAGTCACAGCAGGTCCCGGCAGCAGGTTAGCAGGAGTGGGGCCGGAGAGGCTGTGGTCAGGCACACACGGTGCCCCTGCACTGACAGCTCGCAAGTGCTGGAAGCCTTCTATAGCACTTCCTCCTGTGTGAGAGAGATAACATCATCTGCTGGCTGTAATGCTTTCCATGAGAACTCAGTGCCTTATCACTCAGCGTTACCTAAAAGTGTGGTCATTGGCTAGCAGTTGTGCTCAGTAAATGCAGAGCTGGGCTGCCATGCTGACAGCCAAACTGGGCACAGCCAGGAACATGCAGCATCTGTTACTGGCTCACTCGAGCAGCTGAAGGTGCAAGACCTTCCTTGTGCAGCTCTGGGCAGTTTGGTGCGTGGCACAGGCACTCCCTAGGGTGGAGAATGTCTCCCAGCTGCCTCAGATGGAGAAGTGAGTGGCAGGGCTTCAATTGCCAGATCCTGCTCTGGCAGAAGTGGACGAGGGACAGGCAGCTGTAAGCTCCAAAGGGCCCAGAGATGGGTTGTCTAACTGGTGTTAGCAATGAGCATGCCTTAAGGCTGGTGGGGAATTGCCTCACTGCCCACTGAACCTCAGTACCTGATCATCTGTAACACTTCTTTGGCGCAGGGCTGCTGTTGATGGGTAGGTGCCCATAAGAGAGCACATGGGGTACTTCACCCGCTCAAAACGTGGATGCCCTGGGGGTGCAGATCAGGGCACCCAACAGAAGGTCATAAAGATGAAACCTGCTCGCACTGCTCCACTTACACAGAGGCTTACATACCTTGCATTCACCCCATAATAACCACGGAGATGTGCTGAATGGAAAAAGACACAGGGAAAGGGAGCAAAGAGCTTCCTGGGGGTTCAGGTGTGAACAGGGCAGCAGTGGACTTCGGTGTCTAGTGGAAACAATGCAGCGAAAACTATCACAGCAGGGTTAACTTCCTTCCAGGGGAGACTTGTTGATAAGCATGTTTGTGTCTGCAGAGGGTGAGAAACCAGTATGGGAATGAGTCATCCAAGTGAGGGTTGGTTCTGCAGCACCTCAGCCCGGAGCCAGACTGCTCCTTTGGGGCTGGGGGTGTTGTGCCCATGGCCCCTGCAATGAGCACACAGTGTTTTCACTGGCAGCACAGCAAGTTAAGCTGTTAGAAAGAGACTTATGAGGCACAGGACACAGCCACGTTGCCACACATGCACTTCTACAAACAAGCCCTGTTGTTTCAGTTAGCAGTAGAATGATGAAACCAGGCTGCAAGGAGCAGTTTGCTGTAGCTGTGCTCACCATCCACCAGTCCCAAAGAAGTCTCCTTTCCAGCCAGGTGGGCACAAGTGTTCTGATTTCTCCTGCTGCCTGTGTTTGTGGAGAAAGGAAAGCCTTTAGCCTTGGCTATCTCCGTGCTGGTGGTGCTCATGCTCACCTCACTGCACGAGCTCAGACACGAACCCTGCCATGCAAAGTGGGACAGGATGGGCAGTGACTCACGGGTTGCACAGCTGTCACCCACCTACACGTGGCTGTGGCTGTCTCACTGCATGATGGGGAGCTCCAGCAAAATGAGGAGCTCTCATGCTGTGGGCGCCTGTCCTGTCCATAGATCTTCCTGTGGGGTCCTGAAGGCCATTTGGGGAAGAAGCCCTGTCCATCATGAGGCACAGTGCAGTGCAGGGCCAGGGGACAGCCCGCACCCTGGGGTCAGTGACCCACTGTGGTTGCTCGGCAGCACTGTTGCTGGGGAGAACTGCTCTGAGCTGAAGAGAACAGAGAGCTGCTCCACTGGGAGCCAGAAAAGGAGCAAGCATGTAAACATGCTGATCAACCCACTGAGGTCACCTAGAAGGCCTGTGAGTTTTCTATTGAAAACGTCACTGAATTTTCTCTACTTAAACCAGTATAAAAAAAAGTGCTGGCAGTCAGTCATTAATATGATCATTGTTATGTACTTTGCAGTTGCAGGACTGCTCTGCCCTATGCTACCCCCCATGAAGGGTGCGTGCAGCAGAAATGCTAAGAAGTCAGGGCCTGAACCAGTGATGAGCACCTGGTGGGAAGGCAGGGCCAACCCAGGGGAACTCAGGTGCATGCAATGTACCTGAGTGACCAGAAGAGGTGGAGCCAGAACCCACCCCTTCCCAGACCTCATTTAAGGGTTGTCAGTGGACGTGAGGGTATCTCACTGGAGATCCTTGCCTACCTGAGGACTTCTGAAGGCAAACAGCTTTTCTTCTTTTGTTTTTGTGTCCATGGCTGTTCATTGAGGCTTGTTCTTCTTTGCTACAGCCTAGGACTGTACCGCTCCACTATTATTGCTGCACTTTCCATCACATTACAGTGGGTCTGCTGGGTTGGCCCCCCCCACAAGAGGCTTCAGTCTCAGCTCGTATGAACTTACAGCCATGAGACTTTTCCCTGCAGAGGCCCTGGCCCTTTGAGGGCACCCCAAAAGGCACTAGAGGCTTCCCATCCCTATGGCTCTAGATTACAAATCAGACTATAGCCATCGTCTGCTCAGAGGACAGTGATGCAGGACAAGGCTTTTGTCCACTGAAGCTCAGCTGAGCTTTATCAGGAGCAGTCTGCTTGTTCCAAGTTATGGACCACTTCATTGCAAGAAACAAAACCAGAAAAATCCAACTCTTTTTCTCTAAAAAGCTCCTCAGCTCTTCTTTACATCTTCCTCAGTCTCCAACCACATCCCAGGATGGGAGGATGCTAGCATAGATTACATCTGTTTCTGTACTGATAAAATATAGTACACCACACAAAGCTAGACAGTGTGGTTTTGGTTGTAGTGTGAAATGGGAGGAACGCCTACATGGGATGATGCCAAACTTCATGTGACAGATTGAGTGACCTTTGAGAGTACTACCTCCAACAAGGCAGCAAAGCAAACACCCTCTAGTCTTGCTATTTTTTCTTTCCACATTTCAACCATGAAGATCTCAGTCCTATATTTATAATCCAAAAGGCCACATTGTGGTACAATCGATTGGATGAGGAAGGACTTTTCCAGGGCTGGATGATGACACCAGTCAATGACTACAAATATTTTTCTCATTCTTGTGCATGTTGTAAGCATTCAGTATAATCCAACTATGCAATTGGAATAGCTGGATTCAAAGCAAAAGGTGCTACCCTGAGCCTGCTGGGTGGTGCGTTTATGATGAAGTATAATATGTCAGGGATCAGACTCACCGGTAAGCTCTGCAGGACGGCTTTTTAGATTCAAGGTTTAAGTTGTTCATGTGTGTTCTGATTTTTCAGCACAGGAAAGCACATAAGCATGCATCTAAATTTCCATTGTTCCTTTTTCTGGAGCTGCACTGAGTGTGCACACAGGGAAGACGAGAATAGCAGAGAGCACAAATGTGGCAGAAGGGCAGGGCCTCTGGGAGAGAGGCACTTGTCCCCTCTGCACAGACTCCATGTGAGCACAACGTGATTTGGAAAGTTCAGCTCCCCACTCTGCTGCATGGATGCACTGGCTTCTGGAGTCTCACCACTGACACCCATGTGTGTCACCCCACTGCTTGTCACCACCAAGAACTGGAAGCAGCATGGCACAAAACCACTGACCTTGCACCACCAATGGCTACTCTCACTATTCACTCCCTAAAATCAAGACAGCTTTGTCAGCATAAATGTGCCCTCCATGGCATCTCATGTGAAGACCTTTGCACTTTCTAGGAAGAAGAAACAACACTTGGGCAGGAAATCTGGTGAGGAAGATGGCATCCAGCCTGTAGTGCTGCTCTCTGTGATCAGCAGCTGCCAGAGCCGGGGAGTGCACGGTGCAGGGAAGAGCAAGCAAACTGTGATGTGCTGGATCCCATGTAACAAGGAACTTCATCTGGTGCCTGGGGCTTCATATGCCTTGCTCTGACATTTTACCTATGTGAGAGCCTTTGACCGCAACATCTTACTCAGGAAAGCAGTACATTTCCCCCACAGCTCCCTTGTGCGAAAATCTGGCCGCAATACATTTTCCAGATGCTAGTGATATGGATGGCAAGATTGCAGATTAACATCTTCTCATGACCTCAATGCCATCGGCTGCCTGTTGGGGGCAGGGCTTTACTCGTTGTCAGTGAAGTGACTGCTGAATCTGCCTAGTTTTGCTGTTGTAGTTTGTCACAGGGAGCCCCTTACCTCTCTCTCCTGATTTCCAATCGCTGAATTGCTTTTCCTCTAAACCACTATTGATCTTCATTTTGCTTTCAGTCTGTTCTGGAGTAGTTAATCAACACTACTCTTTTTCTATCCATTCTGTTGGACACTGAAACAACTGGCCACACTCAGAGGAAAAGAGCACCGTTAGCAGCTGAGGGTTTTTCTGTGGGGACCTGCAGCTTCTCCAGGGCTTGGACAGCCCTGCAATAAGTGGGCAGTGACATTTTCCATGACATCTGGATGCTTGCTGCTCTGTGGCCTCAAGCCCCTGCTTTGAGCAAGGCCACATCCTTCAGAGTGAGGAATTGGCCCTACTGATGCAGGAGGGCTGCAAGTCACATCAGCAGATGTTTTTAGGCCCTGCAAGTACAAAGCCATCCTGCTCAGAACAACCTGGGGTTCAAAACCCTCAGCACAGAAAACTGACTCAGCATCACTGCCATCAGCCAAAACCTGGCACAAGAAGCAGAACCAGCCCTGCTGCAGCTGTGGACTTTCAGAGCGTTACAGATGTACGACCACCTCGCACTTCAAGAAAATACTGCCTCTAATGTTGCTGGATTTTGTACCAGATGTGTAAAAATGTGGCTGAGACAGGGAACTTTTATCCCACTCAGTAGTTGTGCTGGACTTGCTGCTGATCTCCCCCTGCTAAATAAGAGAGCACCATGTCTGGCTGAGGAAACAGTTTATCAGAAGCTTCTCACCTTCATCACTGCAGCTGTGCCTGAGCTGGGCCACATGTGGATGAACTGAGGGACAGCACAGGGATCTGAGGGGCAGGTGTGGGTCCATCTGCAGCTGTGGCACCATGCCCTGTGCTGTGGAGCTGGAACTCCCACTTACTGTAAATGTTCATCTTAAAAGTCACAGAGCTTCTCTATGGCCGGGCTGCCCTCACATTCACCAGAGCGAGTTGCTGGGGCATGTAGTTGTGCTGAAGACCATTTTTAATACTTGTAATTGGACAAAAGCAAGTTCAAGAGCAGGACCAGAGCTGTTCTGGGGTCTGGCCATGTGTAGCCAAAGTGCCCCCTGCACACCCTGCCTGTTTGTCCCCCAACCCATACTTTCCCCAGTGCTGTGACCATGGCCTATGGGCACCCTTCACAGGGGAAGGTGCAGCTGATGCCAGCTCAGCGAGGGCACCTGGTTGGTGGCCTGGGGTGCAAAGAGTGACAAGTGATCTGGTAACATAATGAATGGCAGCTGCCCGGCAGAGGCTCCTCCGTGTGTGTCCGTTCCCCATTCTGAAGATGTCATTTCTGTAAATGTCAGGAGCCCCCTGAGTGCATGGGGCACTTTGGCTTTTAGCACACTTAGAGAAGCATTAATGGGCTTTGAAAGAGAGAAATAAAAGTCCATTAAAGTTTTCCTTTGTTTTCACAGCCTATTATCTACCCTCTCTGATCCATGCAGTGACCTGTCATGGGGCAACTAATGCAAAGATTAATGGCAGGAGAATGTTTACTAAGTGAAGCCCTGGGACATGGAGGGAGAGAATAGGATGGGATATCTCCTTGGAGATCCCTTGGCACTTAAGGCTGGTGGTAGATCTGGCCCTCAGTGCTAAATTAACACCTTCTTTCCACTTTGATGCACCTCCGTTTTAATTTCCAGTTTCTCTGAGTCTGGTTTCCACCTTTAAAAATGAGCACCCAAGCCCTACCCTGTCTGCTGCTCGCTGAGGCTCCTGTGTGCATTCTTTTGCTTCTTGAATACCCAAAAAGCCAACCCAGCTCTTCCACAGTCATTGCCTTTCTAGATTAGCTCTGTACGCACCTGGGAATACTCTGGTCTTCCTTATCCACACAGTTCTCACGAAAATGAATCTAATTGGATAAATTTATTCCAGAGGAGGCAGACTAGGAAATGTATTCTTTAAGACAGATAACCCAAATTTAGGGTAAGTCAAAGCTGACCAGAGTTTTGCTTTTAAATAATTTCTTTTCCCCTGCAGCGTTTAATCCTTGGTGATTAATTACACTGAGATTTACTGAGGTCAGAACAGATGGGAGAAGAGAGAGCCACGTATAAAATAATAACCACTATTCACTTTTTTTCATGTAAGTGGTTATTCTTCAAATACTGTCAGTGGGAGTTATTTTCATGGGCTGTAATTAGACCAGTAGGAGGATTATTACCTGTCTTATTATCGATAAGAAAGAAAAAGTAATTTGCACAGCGCTGCTGCCTTCCTCCACCCGAGGGCTGCTGTTGCTGTTGGAGGCTGCTGGGAATTACTGGGGTGACCAGGCTCCCTCCCACCCCTCAGGCTAAATGCTGGGGGCATTGAGGGGCGGCACCTGCTCGTGGCTTGATGGCAGCCACATACAGCGGTACCTCCAGCCCAAGTGTCAATATGTGGTTCCTGGGTGGGCTTTGTGCCTCAGGGCTGTCTTCTCTGCCTGGCTCCCATGTCCTCAGAATGACTTGAGCCATCCCAGGCATTGTCTGTCTGGGCTTTATTTTGGGGGCAGCCATAGCTCAGCCTGAACTCTGGCAACTTGAAAAAGAACCACTTGTCCTGTGGTCCCATTCAGATCTCCCTGGGAAAGGCCATTTGTCACCTTATGGCTAAAATACAGACCAACTCAAACAAACAGGAGGGGAGGGAAAATGAAGACAACTTCAATTCCCTAAGCAGGTGCCACAGCCATCACCTTCTTTCTAAGTCTTCAGCAAACTCTTAGTGCTGCCCTCAAAACCCAGCTCTTCCAAGGAGCCCTGTGTGTTTTCACCCAGCTGCAAAAGATGCAAAACAGGGGCGTTCCTGCTCTTCACACAGCAGAGGTACTTCTTGATACAAATGCAAAGGGATGCACGAGCTTTGGGAGCACCAGACATCCTGCAAATCACAAATGCTCACAACAGAGTTCATCTCATTTGGACTCACGTCTCAGGTGACAAGTGATAGGTCATGAGGAAACAGCCTCAAGTTGTGCCAGAGAAGGATTAGATTGGGTACCAGGAGTCTTCATGGAAGGGTGTTAGGTGTTGGGATGGGCTGCCATCCCAAGGTGGTAGAGGCCCCATCCCTGAAGGTTACTTAAGAGATGTGTGGATATGGTACGTAGGGACATGGTTTGGTAGTGGTCTTAGCTGTGCCAGGTGATGGTTAAACTTGATGGTCTTAAAGGCCTTTCCCAATCCTGTGACCTGGTCCCTCCCTCCCAAAGTGCAGCCAAATGACCAGGAAGCCTCTAAAGCCCTCCAAAGGCAGTTGTATTTCTCCTTGCACATAAGGTGTTCCACTACCCGTAAAATCACACTTTGTCCTAGACAAGAAATCAAGTGCCAAGAATTCTGTGGTCATGGAAGAAATGTGCAGCTGCTCTTGCTGGAGCCTCCACAGTCCCCTGCCCACAGCCTGCAGCCGTGCTCACTTCCTTCCAGAAAGTTTTCCCAATCTATCTGGAGAATAATTGATTTTTTTTTTATTCCTCAAATTAACCCCAACTATCTTTAAATCAGTTTCCATCTCTGCTCCCTGCTGTTAACTCGGCTCTGCCTGCCTGCGCTATCAGCCAGAAAGCCTCCAGCTGCAGTGACTAGGGGCTGGGGTGGGGGGTGCCTGGCCCTGCAGAAGGTGCTGGTGCCAAGCTGGGACATCTCCATGGCTGTCAGAGGATTGGTAAAGTGTTTTCATTTCACAGCTTCTGCAAGGAATCACATATATACATGCACTCCAAAGAACTGGAATGGTTGGATCAATGGGCTGAGGCCAACTGTATGAGGTTCAACAAGACCAAGTGTCAGGTCCTGCACTTTGGGCACAAAACCCCATGCATTGCTACAGGCTTGGGGTAGAGTGGCTGGAAAGCTGGGGGGAGAAAAAGGATCTGGGGTTGCTGGTTGACAGCTGGCTGAGCATGAGGCCAGGCGGCCAAGGCATGGTTTAGTGGGCATAGTGGTGATTAATGGTTGGATCAAATGATCTTAGTGGTATTTTCTGACCATAATTATTCTATGCTTCTATGATTTATAAAACTCAGAGGGACTTAGTAACTGTGCTCGTGCATGTAGAAGAAACCCAGACTCCAGCAGCCAGACCAGCAGGAACTTGGCTACCTGGCATCATGCTGATCCTTGTGATGCATCCCATTCCTTGTGGCATGCTGAGAGGCAGAAGTTCTCCAGAGACAGAGCAGCAGTGCTGTGGCTTTTTGCCTCATCACCAGCACTCCTTGTGCTGTGCTGACAGGGGGGTGAGAGCGGTTACACTGATGTCAGGCTGCTATGTGGCACTCCTCTCAAACTAGAATTAGAACCCAAACACAAGGTTGGCACCTTGCAATTCTCACGCTTGTTTTTAATCAATCACAATACACTGAATGCATGGGAATTCTAAATCTAAGCTCTGAATCAAAGGTCATATTAAAAGTATTTTAGTTACAACTACATGTAGCATGTTTCCAGGTTTTATAATGGCAGCAGTAAGCATTTGAACATAATACAAAGGCTCCGATGTTAGAAGGGATACACAAATCTCCCCCAAAATAAACTCTAGGCTGATCTTCTGAAGGGCAGTGACAGCAGCTTCTTTTCCTTGATAAAAAACAGTGTTTCCTCTCCAAGAAAATAGGTATTTATTTGTTTATATTTAGGTGTGACCATGAGTTGCTTCTAATCTGGTCCCTGTATTCACTGCTCTGAGGAAATCCCCATGTAGCCACAGAAGCTGTGCCCAAGGCTGACCTCTAACGCCAGCAGTGCCCACCTTGGTCTGAAGAACTTTCCTTCTCTCTGGTTCTGGACACCACCAAGCAATCCCCGCAGCTACTGTTGAAAACACATCTTGTGTATTTCCACAGCAACGTGATGACTCTGTTGTTTCTGTACAGTATGTATTAACAGTATCAACCAGGAATTTGCTGTGTCCACAGTGACCTCTACTTAAACCTGTTCTTACTGTTTGCTGCATCAGACTCTCATCCATTGCCTCACCACATGAACACTGTGCTGGAATAAACCTGGGCTGGCTTTCAGACCTCACCGGGACCAGTAGTAAAGCATTTTCCATCTGGGCCAGACCTGTGCTCTCACTTTCCCTGGAAGTTACACAGACAAAATTCAAGTCAAAGCCTGGTTAAGTTTTGCACAAGTTCTCTGCACATGCCTCGAATACCAATATCTCCCCAGCAGGTCTCAGGTTTCCCTCGCTGACTGTAGGAGTCGCATATCTGAAAGCAAAAATGCCTTGGGGACAATTGCAGAAGTGGGAGGACAGTGAAACCTTCTGGCCTTGTGGGATGAAAATAATCCTTTCTGACTGCTGGCAAGGAAACCCAAACCTGCCTTGCTTACCTGTGAAGCCATTCCCCGGCAGGATCAGATTGAAAACAGCAAGGTATTTTTTAGGAAGGGAGAAAATCCTTAACAAGTAAAAGTAGTATCGCATGGTATAGGTTTTTCTGCCTTTCTGACCTTACCTGAAGCAAGAGAAAAGGGTCCTATGGGTTTCCTTTCCTTAAACAACCAAACAAATTCAATACTGTGCTTCTTCCCCAAGGCCCTGGGGTCAAGTGCTCATGATGCAAACACCACTCTGCTTCCCCTGTGGCATCCCTCACCCACATGCCATGACCCAGCTGCTTCCGCTCCATCACACAGCCTGAGTAATGCTTCACACCACCTGGTGGCTAAATAAAAAGAAAAAATGAAAATCGGAGCACTAGGAAAATATCATGCAAAATTCAGATCACCCACTTGAAATCCAATACTTGCTCACAGATGAGTACTGCCTGCTTGGCAAACTTTGAACAGAAGTATTAACTTCCGTAAATGTCCATGTATACATCTGATTTTAAGTCTGGCAGCAAGGGGGAGTGTTTCCACTAGAGCATGAGAAATTCCTGGCGAGTAAAATGTTTCCGTGGGGCCGTCCACCAGCTCTGTCCACTGCTGCCTCTCAGGGGAGGAGGACATTCTGCTGCCTCTGCCTGCACTCAGCACTGGGGAGAATTCCTTGATTTTCACTGCTACATGAGCAACACTTTCCTTTCTCCTTTATTTATTTGTTTATAATATAAATTCCCCCAGAAAACTACCTGGAACACCAAATAGGATTTCCCATTGCCTACCACTGAAAAACATCCCAACAAGAGCTGCTCGTGCTTCCCTGGGACCAGCCTTGTTCCCAGGCCAGCAGCATCAGCCCCATGCAGAGCAACCTGCTGAGCTGGTACCCAGGGGAAGGCTGGATGCCCTGAGCTAATTGCAAGGGCTGGCAGCTGCCATCACGCACAGTAAGCTCTCACCAACACCGAGCAAATCATACTGCAGAGATGTGAGGATGTCTGGTTAAACCCTCCACTCGCTGGCTCGCTGTGGATTTCTGTGGCCACAGCCTCCACTCTGCAAAGACAGCCATGCGTCACTTCCAACATGAGACACCAGCTAAATCAACAGCTGCAGCTCAGAAATCACAGGCCATTAGTAACACGTTGATGGGTTTGAAGGATTACTGCATAAAACAACACAGACCCTGTGGAGCAGTTACCATCTCCACAGATGCTTGCTTCATTCATCTTTCTGCTAGGTAGATCGTTTTGATGCAGCACACAGACAAATTAAACTGGATTTATCCATGTCAAACATGTCCCTTAGGCTGGCCATAAACTTAGAATCATGGAGTCATAGAATGGCATGGGTTGGGAGGGACCTTAACTCCATCTAGTTCCAACCCCCTGCCATGGGCAGGTTGCCAACCACTAAATCAGGCACTAGATCGAGTTGCCCAGGGCTCCATCCAACCTGGCCTTGAGCACCTGCAGAGATGGGGGTAGGTTAGCTATGCGCTTAGCTTGAATGTGGTTTTCTTGGCCCGTGAGTAAATGCCAGCACTGCCCCTATCAGAGTTAACCCCTCACCGCCGTACCCAAATAGAGGGGTTTCCCTCCTGTAGCATTCCTGCTGGGTCTCTCCAAGGCAGGGCTGGTGGCTGAGCAGGGACAGGATGTGATGCAGCTTTTTGTTTCCCCCTCTTTTCTTGGTATTCCTGTAATGATTTCTAGTCCAGGCTTGCCCCTGCCACCCCCCCTTTGTTATTGTTCAGAAATCTGTGATCCAGAGAGCAGGCCAGATAAAGTAACCACTACATCGAGAGCCTCCTGGCAAGGGCTACATGAAGGTTAAAGAGATAAGAGAGACTCTTAGTCTGTAACTGCAGAAAGATGGCTGATAAGAGCCTTACCTGTGCTCTCCTTTTACAGGAGGGGTTGGAAAGGCAGTCCTAAATCCCATGTAACCACTGCTTCAGGGAGAGAATATCTGATGAGCACAGAAGTACAGGAAAGAGCAGGTGGCAGTCAGCAACATCTCTTCAGGAACACGTAGCGGTGGTTTCCTGGGAGCAGATCTGATCAGTGAGAACCCAATCCAAATTTGATATTAGCATTCCCCAGCAGTGTAACAAGCAGTATTGTGGGATGGTCAGCAAGGAGGCAAGCATTCAGTCTTATCTGCTTTTCAGCACCTTCAATGCCTGAAGAATACACAGGTTTCTCCAAAAGCAATGCCTCCTATTTATTTCCTTGGAAACTACAACAGATACAAAGAATACAATAAAACTATTTGATAGAGCAAATTCTCAGCTACAAAACACTATTTTTCTACACAGTTACCACCATTAGCTGTGCATTTTCACCAGCATGGAAGCATTCAGTGACACACCTTTGCTTCATATGCAGTTGCATGTCAGATACCATTCTGTCAGACTGCCCTTCCGCTGCCATCTGTCACACAGCAGCAAAATGTAATGGGATGTTGCTGGGAAGGTTCAGTCTCTACAGCCATCCCACCAACATCACCTTGGTCCATCTGAGTGCAATTGGGCTGCACATCTCAGCTGAAGCACATCACCAATTGCTGTGCTGGCCAAGGCCCCCAGGCAAGGTTCTCAGGCCTGCTCTGTGGAGCAGGGCCCACTGGGCCTTCTGAGAGCAAGCTGCTCTATAAATAGGCCATGAGAAACATCTCACAGTTCAAAATTAGCACGAAAAACACTGAGGTCTCAAATGTCTCAGCAGAAGGTTTCACAATCTTTTTCCATGCTCTGACAAAGCCCTGTCCACGAGCTGATGGCTGTGCCATGGGCAGGGCCGCATGTCAGGGCCCAGCTCAGGCACACACACGACATGTCAGGGTCCAAAACATCCCTTGTGCACCCTATAGGGAGCAACGGGTGCTTTCTGGTCATGTGCCTTCTACTGCAACCCCCC